>NC_052507.1:9711911-9726911 GCF_014356525.2 Nilaparvata lugens | reverse complement strand
TGAGACAAACGAGTATCCATTCGTTAGACAATAATCCGTACAAAATTACTTCTGAATAGATTAGAAATAGTCCTTATTCATCAGATGTAGGTAAGAAATAAGCAACAATACGTGTTCATTGTGAGCATGAAGGAAGAAGAAGATGTTGCCCACTTCATTGGCAGGAGCCCGGTTCTCGGGGAGTACAGGCGACGGTTCTTAGGCAGGAATCTGCTCTCATGGCCAAAAATGAAAGATCTTCTGAATGGTGAGAATTGGCAGTGTGTTGGTGCATATTGCTCTGATGCATGGAGATATAGATACTATCTAACAGCTCAATTCAACCACTGATAGTAATGTTCGCACTTTGAACACTATTGCACTGTCTCTGGATGATCGGAACTGTATCAAAGTATATTTATATGGAACATTGTCAATAATAACAAATTTCTCAACTCACCCTGATGGTCATTGACCAAGGGTTAAATGCTTACATGGATTGGAATTTATCAATTTGTAATGTGTATTATTCTAGATTGATAAATAAAAGCTATTCTATTCTATTATTCTATATTCATATGTAAGAAATACATTGGAACAGTGTCAATAAATTGAATATATATAGATATAAATAACTAGGCTAGCCTAGTATAGACAAAAAAGTTTATCAGAGATTGACAATGATGTAATAACCGAAACCGGTCTTTCTAAGTATCAATAAATCTGTGGTTTTTTGACAATTTCTCAGTCTTTCTCATTCAATATGAATAATTACCACAATATCAACTTTTCAACTACACAGAAACAAAAAAGTTTCATCAAAAGTCAATGTTAAACTCTTGAAAAGAATACAGCAACAATTCGACCAGATATTCCCTTAGATTCTTTGCAAACATTCTTGGATCTTCTAATATTTGGAGACTGCTTGGTAACTTTACAAAACACTTTTTACCCCTGTATATATTTCGTGAAAATATATAATCTGTGCCTCTCTATTATACGACCAAACCTTGTATTATAACCGTGAGTGTTATTTATCAAGTTTGTGTCACCAAAATTTTTGAAAAAGACAATAACATCTTATTTATCTCTTTCCTGTAGGGCTACTTTTTATTTTTATAGAAATAGAAAGAAAAATAGAAATCTCAGTACGAAAATGGCATCAATGTCCGAAACATGTTGTGATTAAATAATTCATAAAGGGTACTAAGATTTCTATTTTTCTTTCTATTTCAATAACATATTATATGTATTGTGAAAATTCCCAGGTCTGAGAAAGGTAATTTTACAGAATCAGTTCTATTGAGGTTCAGCATAATGACTTGGAGGAATATGCGGCGCAGTGAAATGGGGGGAGATCAGCCAATTACAGTGATTGATAGAGTCATAGGTAAAAGCGCAGTTGCAAATTTGTCAGTCGTCTGACTGCTTCCAGACAGGAAACTTCGCACGTGTAGCATGAGCACATGAACAGTCACTAGAAGTTGGAGATCGCTGGCTGCTTCAAAACGGCAACATCGCGCCTCTGTATCCCTCCCGCTGTATGCTTTCTCTGCTGGGTATGTCCATCCCAAGTAAGAAGTAATTTTGCACAGAGTATGAGTAAACAGATCTGTGGTTATATCCATTCGAATATCCAAGTGCAGTAGTATTTGTTGCTCTATGGTGCAGGCAAACATTTCGGAAACAAGATGGCTGCCAAAATTTGCAGGGTTTTATTATTTAGCTTGTTATTTGGTAATCATTCAGTATACTTTTCTCAACACTCGATCGCAGAACTATAGAGAGGTCACGGCATTTAGATGAAAACGGTAGAGGTCACGAAATTGTGCGCAGAGGCCAGCCAGCTGGATTGCGTCATCGCCACCAACCGACGTTTTCAACACCACCTATTGGCAATTTATGAAACTTATCTGTTAAAAACAGATGATTGGATATAAAATGACATCAGCTACACCATAAATTTAGCACAAACATGCGCGTGACACCTACCGTCTTCTTCTATATACCGTGTTCTTCTATATACCGTGAGAGAGGTCCACGTTATAATGGCAGTGTTCAATTAGAAATTGTATTGCTATTCTTGTCTAGCATTCAACAAACCGGATAGCGTTATCTCTTTCTCGCTTTGCTCTGTTGCCAGAATGTTTTTTAACAATGTAGAAATAAATGTTTTTAATTTCAACATTTAATCTTGGTTATGAAAATTCATTATTAAATCATTGAAAAATATAATTTCATGCTTGATGAAATATTATTTAAAACGAGAATGAACAGTTTATTACATCAATAAACCTGTATCAGCTACCATCTATAGAAGGCATTGACAAGACAGAGGATCTGCAACGTTGTTCTCCTATCTTTTTCCACTGCCATTATAACGTGGACCTCACTATAAATATTATTGCACTATAGTGAGGTCCACATTATAATGGCAGTGTACGATTGACAATACTGTTGCTGTCCTTTTCTATCATACAACAAAACAGATAGCGCTATCTCTCTCTCGCTTTGCAATGTTGTCTATTTGCCAGAATATTTCATATTTACTTTTGACAGTGACTGTACAAAACTGAACAAACCATATTCTCAGCCACCATTTTTTTCTTCATTCTATCAAAATACTTGAGTACACAAGTCATATAATTGGTTTAAATTTATTTTTGAAACAATGTAATAATTTTTAAACATTACCGTATGAGAAACACAAATTAAAATACCTGAAATGACATTTTAAAAGTTGATAACTAACCATCCTAGACTTCATCCATGCTTAAGTTAGCCTACCCGTATAGGTTAGATCTACTCGTACCGGTATAAATAATATTGAAAAGTTATTTCAGAATTAATCCATTGAAATTACTTATTTTCAAATAGGATTTCTATTTTTCTATTATTTTAAAAGGAAATTGGAATAGAATACCTACCAAATAACTCAATTTCTGTTGTTTTGAAATTCAGATTGTTGTATCACAGCTTTTCAAATTAGCTGCCATTTCAGGTTTGTATAAAAATAAAAATCTGATCTCAGTCATGAAAGCAAATTTTTGAATCAAATTATGGAAAAATATATTTTCTTGATCAATTTGACATTAAATTGTTTATTTTATCAAGGAAATGATAATTATTATTAGATTAAATTTAATGGGATGAATTGAGTAACAGTTGTGTACAGTCAGTGGCAAAATGGAGGGACTTGGCAACGTTTTTCTCCTATCTTTCTTCACTGCCATTATAACGTGGACCTCACTATAGGAACTTTTCGCAGAACAGCCTATCCCTGCATGCCGTGCGGAAAACACTTTCTCCTATAAAAATGATTTTCAAATTTTTATTTCTGTAGAACAGAAATTTTAAATTTACTCCTGTAGAACAGGATTTGAATTGTTCACAGGTCTCTTCCCTTTCTCACTTTGTGCTCCAGCTCTATCATACAATTTCCCAACTCACTCTTCTCCCACGTGCTCCCATTTCCTATGTAGGCCACAAAAATGCGCCTAAAGAAATGCTGCTAGTCTTGAATCGAAAGCAATATCACGAAACTCGAAATAATTGATTCTGAATATGAGTGGCTTCCTCACAGCATTGTTTTTTTTTTCGATGGAATCCTTCCATTTTGTAGTGCGTCTCATTCATAACTACATGGACTACATTCGAAACGAACTGTCCTGTTGTAATGGTATTCATGAATTGTAATTTATTGTAATTATAATTGTATCAATTTTTGGTGATGTGTTCATCATTATTTTGGAGAAGAAGCTACAGAGCCCGACATAAAAACCTGACGATTTTTGAGGGATAATAACTAAAGTGTGTTTAGTACAATTAAATCATATAATATATCAAATTGAAGATCAAATTTTGCAATTTTTATTGAATTACAAAAGATATCAAAATTCAACCTGGTATGCGGAGCAATCACTCGATCCCTTAAAGGTAGAGCCGGGAAGAACAACTTGATCAAATTTTATAGAGCCATGGCGATACCCACTTTGACTTACGGAAGTGAAGCATGGGTGCTGAAAAGGAAGCTTGAATCAAGAATACAGTCAGCAGAGATGCGATTCCATAGACAAGTCAAAGGATGCACAAGAGAGGATCGGATTCGGAATGAAAATATAGGAAGAGAATGTGATGTCCAACCAGTGTTGAGTTTGATAAAAACATATAGAAATAAGTAGTCAGATCATGTCCTTAGAATGCATGAAGACCGTTTCCCATTGAATGCCCTACTCCACAAGCCAATAGGCAGAAGAAGTATTGGTAGACCGAGGAAGAGATGGACGCCGGAACAGGCTTGAAAAGCCTAATCCATGACGACGATGATGATGATGATGATATTGAATTACATAGATTACTCACAACGTTCTTTACTTGTAGATTGTGTCATCCAAATGATTTCCGTTACTTTTCACACACTCACTTTACCTAATTCTAAAATTTGTCATTGCTCGCTCCGTCATCAATTTATTCCATAGATTCAATTTATCGTTGAATGACTTCCTTTAGCTCTGTGGATTATTGACTGCTCAATAACGGTAATTTTGTTCATTCACAAATCCCGAATGAAAATGATCGTCGTCACTTGAAATAATAACGGAATCCTGGTGGTCATTTTCGAAAGTAGCTCGCTAGCGGCTTTGGCATATTATGCCCAATAATTAGCATTAAGTTGTTGCACTAACATGATCTTATACGGATGGAATTTTAAGTCGGAATGAATAATTCGTCGTACACTCCGATAATAAATGGCTAGCTCAACAGCATGTTTCGCTGCTGAACGTCGTGGAGACCGTGTAACAGCTACTCAGGCGTTCTCACAGTTCGTTTTCGTCCTGTTGGTTTCGTTTTAAAGCGGACAACGTGTTCCTGAAATTCTTTACCCATAACAAGATCGTATTCCTATTGGAAACAGGCGCGTGTCGATTTAAATTATTGAAATGTCCGCGATATAAACGCTGTGTTAAAATAACTGAGTCATTATTCTTAAAAATAATAAGCTTCAATCACAATCGCTTGATGTTCACTTGACCACGACATACGAGCTACTGAAATGGCAAGAATAGACCTGTCGATGTACAACATTCCCAAAGTTAGTAGACAGAGGTTCACTAGTAGGCAGTCTGTCTACTACCGTTGCAACATTCACACCTTTCCAATGACATTGGTTCAAACATAACAATATTACAAAATCGTCAGATTGATAATATGCCGGTTCCTGTATAAGAACCTAGTAACTAGATAATAAAGAAGACGACTCAGGATCAATGTTTTTTCAATTTTGATGTGTAATAACATTAATATAGTTTATAATTATTATCTAAATAAAAATAGTAATCTACGTACGCTTTTTGAAATGATTTAGCCAAAACATGTTTTTGCTATATAATGCCATTATTATATAGCTGAAACAAGTTGTGACTAAATAATTTCAAAAAGGGTACTTAATTTATTTTTCCTCCTCCTACTGTCTAAAGTACTTACTTACTCCCTGAAACATAATACTAAAGTGTCACTTTTTTCTCTCGGTAGTAAAAAACAGAAAAAACTCCCTAGGGAGGAAAAGTGACAGCATTTAAATAACATGGGAAGCATCTCTATTTTAAAAACTTACATTGTAATAGGTAAGAAGGTCTAAGCTCAGATGAGGAAGCATATAGAGTAGTCAGTCATTGAGCCAACTAAATTCAATACCTCAACCAGATTTGATCAACATATTATGAAATATATGTCTGTATGCTAAAATTATTACAACTTCATATCACTTTACTAAAAAAATGTATAAATATTTTTCATATTCCAGCTATTCAAAATACCAGCCAATGATATTCCTTATTAACTAATCAAATTTGAAACGGGAACTTCAACGGGGCCATTGTTGTTACAACTTTTGCTGACAGATAGCGTTGTAGGCGGAGAACTGTGATTACAAGCCAGCTGTATCCGTTACTTTTTAGATTATTTTGTAGCACATTGTTTGGTCACGTAAGTTTTAAAAATTATTTATTTGCGTTTTTATAAAAATGTAGGTGGAGGAAAAATGTTGGTATATCACGAGTGAATATGTTTTTTCTCCCTCAGGAAAATTGTTGCCCTCGACTTCGCCTCGGGCTTCAAACTTTTCCCTCAGGGAGAAAAACAGCACTTTTCACTCTAGATATACAAATAACTATTTAATTTATATTCAGAAGTACCCCTAAGAAAAAAAGACGATTTGATGGCGAATCAACCTAACATAATTTATATTATCTGTTCAATAGTGTGTGAAGATTGAACAGTATGTGAAGATTGAAACCTCAAGTATATTGGAGCTACAATGAAATGTGTAATTGTTCATGACTACATAGACCACGTTCGATAGGAAACATCCAGTTTTGATAATACTGTATTCCATTTTTGATGATGTTCATCATTATTGTTCATCAATTATTCTTATTCTATTCATCCAGTTTAATATTTATTAGAGACTAGAGGCGAAGACTATATTATTTCTGAAATAAGTTTAAATCAAATACGCAGTTCGTGTTGAAGAAGGTAACAAATAAATGCACACTCCTTTAATAAATAGAATTTTGAATGTATAATAAACAATAGAATTCATTTCATATCACATTAAGATCTCACAAACGCCGTTTAGTGAGAGTTCGGAAAATGAGAATAAGAATCTATTCTGCCTTCACCATTTGCATACAATTTTATACTATATACTGTGTATTTCATGTGCTATCTAGAATGTAACATGAGATAGATGAATACTGAATCAAGAATACAATGATACTGTACAATTGAATGGAAAAGACTAAGAAATTGTCAAATAACCACAGATTTATTGATACTTAGAAAGACCAGTTTCGGTTATCACACCATTGTCAATCTCTCAAACTTAAGATTATCAGAGATTGACAATGGTGTAATAACCGAAACCGGTCTTTCTAAGTATCAATGAATCTGTGGTTTTTTGACAATTTCTTAGTCTTTTTCATTCAATATGAATAATTACCACAATATCAACTTCTCAACTACACAAAAAGTGAAAAATACTGTACAATACTCAATCCTTATTAAGTCGATATGGGTATTGATTCAACTTTGGATTAGTGAGTCTACCTCTGTCGAAAAAGTTTCAATATTATACTCCGTGAAAATTCACTTTTGACTATTTTAATTCTATATTTCATTCTTTTCTTATTCTCGTTATATTTTACTTTCTAGTTATTAAAGTTAATATATTTCTCAATTAAGCTCACGATCGGACTCATGTCTTGTGAGCTTTACATTCTCTTGTACTTTGTTTTTTTTTTATTATACATTGAACATGTCAATTTGATTATTTTTGTAATATTGTACAAGAAATGAATAAATTTGAATTTGAATTTGACTGGAGGAACATGCGCAGTAGAGAAAGGTTGGGATACAGCGTCGCGATGTTTCCGACCAACGTTCTCTGATTTCCAATGAGTGTTCAGCTGCTCATGATACGCATACGGGTTTTTCCTCTTTGGAAGCATTCAGTCGATTGAGTCTAATCGACAAATTGGCAACTGCGCTTCCACCTAAGACTATTCATCACTTTAATTGGCTGACCCACTACCTCCGTAAAGAAAGCCATAGTGCATTCGTGTGACGTCAGCACAGGTAGGGCTCCTACACCAATAAAAACACTAGCTGACATAGATCAGCTGAAATCAATGGATTTTTATTGGTGTAGGAGCTCTACCTGTGCTGACGTCACACGAATGCACTACGGCTTTGTTTATCGAGGTAGTGGCTGACCTCCCTCCATTTCACTGCGCCGCATATTCCTCCAAGTCAAAAGTGATTTTGTATTGAGCATAGTTATTATTTATTATACATGTAAAGCAGAATGAATGGTGTAAACGGATACATATAATTGATACTGTAGTTGGTTACAAGATTTGCCATTGGTTGAGACAAAACATGCCCAAAGTGGACAAATCAGATGATAGTAGTTATACCGTTCTCGGCCATCAGAGACTTGGGGCCAGTTGCACGTACGTCGGTTAAATATGAAGATCAACGCTGATGAACAAATTGCCATTAGTTTTACAGTTTTATTTCTGTTGCACAAAGATCGGTTAGTTTTTAACCCCGATTAAGTCCAGTTAACTAATCAAGGTACGGTGTTACAGTCTGACAACACTGCTATTTAGCCGACAGATGTTCTTATTCTGAACAATCAGAGTCATCCATAGGCTTAGGCCCGGTTGCATAAAACCCGGTTAAATTTTAACCGTTATAATTTCACGAGACCCAATCAGAGAAGGCCTTTTTGATTGCTTCTTTTATTGGTTCTCGTTTAATTAATCACGGTTAAAATTTGACCGCTTTTGTGCAACCGACACATAGAATTGAGGTTATGTTTTAGAAGCGGTGAATTTGAAACTGAAAAAAAGACAACAAAAGAAATCATCGTCCAATATTTTTAGAAATAGAAAAGTGTTTGATAATTTAAAATTTAAAAGGAGAAAATCTTCACAGCATTGAAAACTGTAAATGGTAGTAATAGTCCGGCAATGAATGCTCAAAAAAGGGTATAGAAGGAAATGTTTGTAAGACAATTTTTGACCCCGCAGTTCTGTTTAGGGTAGCAAGGAGGTAAACATTTCAAAAGTCCCCACCCCTAGGCCCCGTGCTAAGGGGGTGGGGTGGTTCAAAAGTACCATTTTTTGGTTTTCTCGCATATAACTCGAAAACTATGTATCTTACGAACATAATTGTTATACACAAAATTGAAGTTACATAATTTCCTACATTATTCATCTCACAATTTTCTATATCGGCCCTAGTTTTTTAGATATCCGCTCTTGAAGGTGTGAAATTTTGAAAGAACATGTTTGCCTCCATTTTTTTTCTATAACTTTTTAAAAATCGATGGGAAAAATCCATGCTGATTATGAACTTGTAGAGCATTAAATTCTCTTCAATTTGATGTATAGTTTCACACTTTCCCTACACCTTTTGCAGAAGCTTTAGCGTTGATTGTGGAATCTCCCCAAATTCCCTCCTTCCTCCAAATTTCTTTGTCAATTTGTCTATAGTAGCAAAAATGGAGATTTCACAATCAACGCTAAAGCTACTGCAAGAGGTGTAGGGAATTTCCGAAAAGTGTAAAATTATACATCAAATTTAAGAGAATTCAATGCTCTATAAGTTCATAATAAGCATGGATTTTTCCAATCAATTTTTCAAAAGTTATGAGAGCGAAAATTGAAATAAAATTGGAAGCAAACGTGTTTTTTCAAAAATGTCACACCTTCAAGAACAGATATCCTGGACACTAGAGAAGATATAAAAAACGTTGTGGGATGAATATTGTAGGAATAGTGTAAGCTTCATGCTGTAAGATACATAGTTTTCGAGTAAATGCGAGAAACCAAAAATGGTACTTTTGAACCACCCCCACCCCCTTAGCTCAGTGCTTGTGGTGGGGACTTTTGACATGCTTACCTCCTTAGTACCCTTAACAGAACTGCGGGGTCAAAAATTGTCTTCCAAACGTTTCCCTCTATAACCTTTCTTTGACTGGACTATAATAGATAATTGCATTAATGAGAATAGTGTATGATTATTGAACAAAAATTATGAATTAATTTATAACAATTATTATTGTTCATCCATAATTGCATGTTCAAGCGTCTAGTTTATTAGATGATGCTACTATATTGATGATGTGCTATGTTGTTTAATAGAAATTACATTTTTTACGGCTACTCAATATTGTGTGTGAAGCTATCACTAATTTATAAGAAATTCTTATGAGTGATTGTGATATTTTAATCAATCAATCTTCTATTGTCAAGAACATAAAATGTTACAAACAACGTCATTTTCTACTATAGCTTATACAAAGACCGACAATACAATTAATATTAGTACAAGTGAAAATATACAATATAATAATAGCAGACACTAAGACGCCTACACCATTAACAATATATCATCTTGGACTGTGTCACCTACAAATTTGGAAGAAAATAGCACAAGGACTACCTTATTATTTATCTACCAATGTTATTACATTAGTCTCATTCGTATTGCAAATAATAAATAAATAAATCACAGTTAGGTTTGGTCAGACTCAAAACTCTCACTGAAAACAGGCACCTTTCCAGTAGCAAATCCCTCAAGTGAGTCTTGAATTATTGTGGAACGTCCATCGTTTGAACGTCCACATCAAGTTCATTGTATAGCTTTACCGACATGCATTCCAATTTTTCTAAGAGCTTGTATATTAGTAATTGCTGTCAATTCCAACATTAAGACTGCTTCTTGTGAGTAACTATGTATATCATCATTCATTTACTCTATAATTTCTCAGGTACTTTTAACATGTAAACAACACATAAAGTGAAGGCAGAGTCAATAGCCTTATTCTACGGAATAGTGATTCACATGGAGCTTGGGGTGGTTCATTATAGATAATCCTACAGTCCTCTTTTGCTGTCTGGGAAGTGTGATAATTGTGGAACAGTTTCCCCACAATTGTATGCCTAGCTTATGGCTAGGTGACAAAAACATGAGGGATCCGAGCCCTCATTTACACACATTGAAACATCTCTCATTGGAACAATACCACTCATTGGAACATCATGGCTCACAATAATATGTCTCAGCCTGCGCAATAAAATAAACCTTTACTCAGCTTCGCAGTTATGTATGTCATAAGGCTCCTCCAATTTTAATTTGTGTCGAGCCAAAACCCAAGAGCTTGAGAGAGCCTATGTCGGTTGACCTGGTGTTGAAACTGAACTGTAGATCGTTGGTTTTTGTTAGGCAAGCTTAAACTGTTTGATGCACACCAATCTCTTAAGGCTGTGCAAAGGCTAAAAATAAACTTTCCACTCGTGATATTTTCAAAGTTCTTCGATTTATATATCATCAAGATATCAAAATGGAAAAGTTTTCTCAAGAAAACTTTTGAGATATGAGCGCCTGAAGTTTGAATTTTTGGAACAGAACATTTCAATTTGGGTAAAATATAAATCCATGAGATTTGGAGGATGGATTCTTCATAGTACCTATTGTTGATCTAGTGGACCAAAAAAAATTCTGAAATACAATTTTTGAAAAAGTTATTCAATTAACCAAAATAACTCAACTAAAATTTTGTTGGTTATTTTTAGTAAATTGGATAACTATCTTAAAAATTGATATTTTCAGAAAATTTTGTTTTACTAGATCATGAAGAATCTATCCTCTAAATCTCATGGATTTATATCTCTTACCGAATTTGAAATGTTCTGTCCCAAAAATTAACCTATAGGCGCTCATATCTCAAAAAGTAATGATCAGAAAAAAATGTTTTCCTGAGAAAACTTTTCCATTCTGATAGCTTGATGATATACAAATCTAAAAACTTTGAAAAATATCACTAGAAAGTTTATTTTCAGCCTTTGCACAGCCTTAATTTGGGGGCTTTAGCCAATGCGCTTGTTTCAACCACTGTATCTACACTTTGTTTATCAGAACCATTCACTATTAGACCTAGATCGTCAGCAAAAAGGTAGGACTGGTTGTTCATGTGACAATGCTTATCAAACTTGGTAAGTCATTTTATGTTGATGATAAATAAAAGTGGTCCAGTATGGATCCTTGTGGCACACCTAACTTAACGACTTCACCACTTGAATTTACCATCTCTACAAACAAACTGCATTCTATAAAGTACGTTTAATCCAATATTAATAGAACATATTTTCTTCTCCTTTTTATTCACTCTTTTATCTCTTTTTCTTCTTCTCCTTCTTCTTTTTCCTCTTTTTTTTTTTTCTCCCATCTATTATTTTTTCTCTCTTATTATTTCTCTTATTCCTCTTATTATTTTTCTTCCTCCTCTTTTTTTCTTCATCCTCTTCTTTTCTTCCTCTCTTTCTTTTTCTTCATCATCTTCTTCTTCTCTTCTTCTTTTTCTACTTCTTCTCCTCCTACTTGTTCTTTTTCTTCCTCTTCTTCTTCTTCTTCCTCTTCTTCTACTACTTCTTCTTCTCCTTCTTCTTCTTCTTCTTCTTCTTCCTCTTCTTCTACTACTTCTTCTTCTCCTTCTTCTTCTCCTTCTCCTTCTTCTTCTTTCTCTCCTCTTCCTGTGAAATTGCGTTTGCTTCTATTTGGCGACAAACTGTTTGGGTAAGGAGTGCAACCAAACTCGACCATATTCAAAGCAATTGCCAATTTTTCTCGGCCGGTCAGGTATGAAGACTTAGCAGCGACAGAAAACTCTTTAGCGCTCATCGTTAAAAATCGTATGTGCTTTTTAAGATCGTTGAGAACTGACCTCATCTCATCATCTGCAATATTTTCACGTTCACTTTTATCTAGAGCCCATTTTTCGAGAATTTTGAATAGATCTAGTTCTGAATTCAACGCTAGTGACTCGGAACACAGAAATAATCGAATTGTTTCAGGCTCAACTGGTAAGAGTGAGTCATCTTCAAGAAATTTGTCAGTTTTCTCTTCAATCACTTTGAGACATAGTTCATTGATCTCAGCTATTGTGATCTGCTTCTCTCTAAGGTATTCATAGTATTGTAGTACTCGAACAGGGTGTGAGTATAGAAAATTAGTATGAATTTCATTTTTAAATACTCCCGCACACATTGCAAAAAGTTGCGAAATTTGATACTTCTCACTCGCTACAAGAGTTAGTATCACTTCATCGTAACTATCGAGATCCACTTCACCGGTATAAATAAATTGCTTCATTTTCTCAAATCCTTCAGGTTCCAAATCATCCACCACCACATCTACACAACTTGCTACATAGTTTTCGTAGAATAACGAATAGAACACTTCACTGGCTACAGAAAACATCACCTTATGTCCTTTTATAACAACTTTATCACATCCAACTATGAATCTACAATCACTTATGACGTCACTATCACACAAACGTTTGAATCTATTCCTGAAAAAGTCTTTGTCACATTCACTCAAGTGATTTTTGAAAAGTGGGTTGGAATCCATGTTTTCAGGAAGTTTTTGCCGTTGAAGAGTGAGGATTTTTCATTCTCTCAGTGGTTTTGTAACGTGCCTAGACATGAGAGAGGAAAATATATTGATTCATGTGGTTTTTTGGTCAGAGTGTTAAGCCTCGCACACATACATCGATTTTTGTTCGTACGATATTTTGTCGTCATCATGAATTCTATCATATTAAACAGAATTTGACAGACATAATCTGTTTGAAATAATCTGTTCAAATCTAATAGAATTTATAAGGACGGAAAAATACCGTACGGAAAAAATCGATGTCTGTGTGCGCGGGGCTTTACTTACTGTTGTGCTAGAAAAAATGAAGATAATGATAAATGGATAAGAGTTTGAGAGAATGAGACATACAGTGAAAGGATGAATGGAGAATATGATGGAAGTGAGAAAATGAAGAGAAATATCGAGAGAGAAATGATTTGACTGATTGTATTGGAATAGATGTTAGCGTGAATCAGAAGTTGTTGATGTGGATTTCTCTTACTATGCTTCCTCTTCTAACTCATTCTCATGAACAGAAAACTGTACCTAATAGAATTAATGAGCTTTTAATTGATGAGTTTTTTTTGGTTGAAACAAATAAGAAACTGCTGTCAACGATCTCTTTTAATGCCAACAATACAACAGCAAAATATTGAGAATTTCCCTCATGTTTACTGCATTAAAGTCCTGGACTCAAATAAGTCGAGAACTTATAGACCCGGAGTTTAGAACATAAACCCGTGACTCAGAAAGTTGATTTAGACCCGAGAGCTTATTTCAGTCCTGGACTCTGTAAGTCCAGAACTTATAGATCCCGAGCTCGGAAACCGGCCCTTAAATTTTCTATTCCTCATGAAGTAGTCTCATATCAGTCAGAATACTAACACTGTATATCGAGAATGATATTCTAATGGTGCTTGTCCCAGCATAGACTTATGAACTATCATAGAAAAGATAGCATAAGAATATATCCCATGGTATAAGGCGCTTTATGCTGCAAATTTCACTGCTAACTCAAGCCGATTGTTTTCGGCCCGGTTGCAAAAAAGCCGGTAAGATTTTAACCATGATTAATTTCACGAGAACCAATCAGAGAACGCCATTGAGTAAAGACGGCTTTTCTGATTGGTTGTGAAATTAATCACGGTTAAAATTCAACCGGCTTTTGTGCAACCGGCCAATCAGAGAAGGACTTTCAGTAAAGACGGCCTATCTGATTGGTTCTCTTGAAATTAATCTCTTTTAAAATTCAACCAGGATTTGTGCAACCGGCCAATCACAGAAGGCCTTTTGGTAAAGACAGATTCTCTGATTGGTTCTTTTGAAATCAATCACGGTTAAAATTCAACCTGCTTTTGTGCAATCGGCACCTAGTAGTTATTTTTTCGTAAAGTTATGTAACTCTAGTAGCCTCTCATATTGTGCCGTTCCTACACTCTCACCCGGCCAAAATAGTAATAATAGACAGTAGTCGACTCGAGTTAACAAAAAGTCGACTTAAATTTGGAACATAAACGATCTATACCATGGGATTTTCTTATGCTATCATCTCAGAGGCACTCCTCCCTGCACACGGACAAATCATTCAGGCAGGCAGAATCATTCATGTGATTCATAACTCTTTTATATTTGTGTAAATATGTCATATTTATTAATAAACCAATTGAATTTGAAAGCTTCATGCAACTATTACGTAAATGATCATACAAATGTACAGTATGGAGTTTCACACACAATTCTTGATCAAGGAAATCATAGGTACTACAATGAGATAACAATAAAAACTGTAAGTGGACAAGTCGAATATCGACAAAATGTCCAAATTGAAATCCGCCAGAAGATGGAATTCTGTCAGTAGATGGAAGCACATATGCTGGGTCATTTATATCAGCAGCTTCTCTTTGTCTCAGTACACACAAAGAACATTACATTCAAAGAACTGACTGAATGAAACGGGAAAAGATCGTTACTAGCGCATGCGCAATACGGTGTTGACTGAGACCGAGAGTGTCATATCTTTGTCATTTGTCCAAC
>NC_052507.1:9593857-9711811 GCF_014356525.2 Nilaparvata lugens | reverse complement strand
ATATAAAAGCGAAATGGCACTCACTCACTGACTGACTGACTCACTCACTCACTCGCAGAACTACAAATCTACCGGACCAAAAACGTTCAAATTTGGTAGGTATGTTCAGTTGGCCCTTTAGAGGCGCACTGAGAAATCTTTTGGCGATATTTTAACTCTAAGGGTGGCTTTTAAGGGTTTAAAGTTCGTCTTTTAGCATGTATATTCTTCTTATTCCAATATCTTGAAATTATTATAACTGAAAATGTCCATACCATATGTTAATATAGAACTATAATCTAGAGAGAGTACCTCTTCGAAACAGTTGTTCTGGTAACTGAATTAAAAATTTTGTCAGGTTGGCATTAAGTTGAGTTGACTTTGTTAGGTTGGCACCAAGTTGAAGATTGAAATGCATTTATACAGGACCTCCCTAAATACCAATTTATCCAGTACCTCCTAAATACCTATTTAGGAGGTCCTGATTTAAAGCGGAAAAATTGATTGGATACTGCTACTTCAATCAGAGCTATTCCTGGGAATATTATATTACTAGCCGTCAGGCTCGCTTCGCTCGCCATAATCCGTTTAGCCAGACGTTCAGTCTGGACCCCCGACTGGATCGTCCTAACATATGATAAAAATATGACATAACATTTCAAATTTGGTAGGTGTGTTCAGTTGGCCCTTTAGAGGCGCAATAAAGAACGGATTTGGAAAAATTTCCAAAGATGCGCCCAAATTTGCGTTTTTTAGCGTTTTCTCAGCTTTATCGAGAACAAATAAACAGAAAATGTTCAAATTTACTACAGAAGCTAAGCTGGGGTGCAGTAATGTTGTGTTAGAAGGAATGTGAAATAACGCCAAAGATAAGCCCAACATTAGCGTTTTCTCAGCTTTTCTGTGTTTCCTCACCTTTTTCAATAATTTATGGAAATATATTAAAAAAATTCAGAACACAGGTTTAGCTGAGGTGGAAGAATTTTGTTCGCCAAAGATACGCCGATATAGTAACAGGTGTTTTTTGAGATCTAATTGACATAATACGTTCAAATTCGGTACAGAGGTTCCGGTGAGGTCTACATGCAGGCGAGCGAAGCGAGCCCGCTGATCTCATTCTTGGTCAATCCAGTCGGGGGTCCAGAATTCGGTACAGAGATTCCACTGAGGTCTACATGCGAGCGAGCGAAGCGAGACCGCTGATCTCATTTTTGGACGATCCAGTCGGGGGTCCAGGGGGCGGAGCTGCCTGGCTAGTCGGATATGGCGAGCGAAGCGAGCCTGACGGCTAGTCTGTTCATATTTCTATATCTAGTTATCTGGTTATTTATGTTCAACGGATCTCGAAAACGGCTCTAAAGATTTCCACGAAATTTGGAACATAGTAGGTTTATGATATGAAAATTCGATCGCACTAGGTCTCATCCTTGGGAAAACTCGCTGAACGACATTAGAAGGATAATTCATCCATGGCTGAAACAGCTGAAACTTTTGTCTTCTGTGGATAGTAAAAAGTGAGCGAGTGATTCTGTGGAAAATCAAAATATTGCATCCCCGAAATTCATAAGCTGACGTACAGCCAGCTGGAAAATATGAACACGATCACATTAAAGAAAGAATAAAGAATACACGAACACAATAAAAAATTGTGTTCTGTTTAACAATAAATAAAAATAACGAGCGAAGCTCGATGCCCCGATATTTGTGATAAACAGAACATGGAACAATGATATAAAAGTTTCAAATAAAAACATATTTTTGTTAAAATATAATATATTTAATGATTATTACAACTTGAAATTACTTGAAAGAAAATTCCAGCTTCTAACTTTAAGGTCTGTCCAGAAAATCATATCAATAAATTTTTTTCTGTAAAAAAAATGCGACTGTAGGCTACATTTTAGAGTGTTGTGGCTGTGGGATACTAGTGGTGGGGGTTTTTGGGGAAAAGGCCAACTGCGATTAATTTTGTCCCCGCCCTGTTGGAGAATAGTAACAGAAATTTCCGTGAGAAACGTTATCATGACGTGAGAGACGTCTAGAAAATGATTTTGAACATTGAGAATGGGCCGTACTCTAATACCCAAGAATCATCTCCAGTGATAACATCTTATCATTTTATCATTTTATCATTTTATCATTTTATCATTTTATCATTTTATCATTTTATCATTTATCATTTTATCATTTTATCATTTCATCATTTTATCATTTTATCATTTATATTTTATCATTTTATCATTTTATCATTTTATCATTTTATCATTTTATGAGAAGAAGAAGAAGAAGAAGAAGAAGAAGAAGAAGAAGAAGAAGAAGAGGAAGAAGAAAAAGAAGAAGAAGAAACAGAGAGTTTATCCTATTATATTAAGCGAGCAATTTCTGTCTATCTATATATAAAAGCGAAATGGCACTCACTCACTGACTGACTGACTCACTCACTCACTCGCAGAACTACAAATCTACCGGACCAAAACGTTCAAATTTGGTAGGTATGTTCAGTTGGCCCTTTAGAGGCGCACTGAGAAATCTTTTGGCGATATTTTAACTCTAAGGGTGGCTTTTAAGGGTTTAAAGTTCGTCTTTTAGCATGTATATTCTTCTTATTCCAATATCTTGAAATTATTATAACTGAAAATGTCCATACCATATGTTAATATAGAACTATAATCTAGAGAGAGTACCTCTTCGAAACAGTTGTTCTGGTAACTGAATTAAAAATTTTGTCAGGTTGGCATTAAGTTGAGTTGACTTTGTTAGGTTGGCACCAAGTTGAAGATTGAAATGCATTTATACAGGACCTCCTAAATACCAATTTATCCAGTACCTCCTAAATACCTATTTAGGAGGTCCTGATTTAAAGCGGAAAAATTGATTGGATACTGCTACTTCAATCAGAGCTATTCCTGGGAATATTATATTACTAGCCGTCAGGCTCGCTTCGCTCGCCATAATCCGTTTAGCCAGACGTTCAGTCTGGACCCCCGACTGGATCGTCCTAACATATGATAAAAATATGACATAACATTTCAAATTTGGTAGGTGTGTTCAGTTGGCCCTTTAGAGGCGCAATAAGAACGGATTTGGAAAAATTTCCAAAGATGCGCCCAAATTTGCGTTTTTTAGCGTTTTCTCAGCTTTATCGAGAACAAATAAACAGAAAATGTTCAATTTACTACAGAAGCTAAGCTGGGGTGCAGTAATGTTGTGTTAGAAGGAATGTGAAATAACGCCAAGATAGCCCAACATTAGCGTTTTCTCAGCTTTTCTGTGTTTCCTCACCTTTTTCAATAATTTATGGAAATATATTAAAAAAATTCAGAACCAGGTTTAGCTGAGGTGGAAGAATTTTGTTCGCCAAAGATACGCCGATATAGTAACAGGTGTTTTTTGAGATCTAATTGACATAATACGTTCAAATTCGGTACAGAGGTTCCGGTGAGGTCTACATGCAGGCGAGCGAAGCGAGCCCGCTGATCTCATTCTTGGTCAATCCAGTCGGGGGTCCAGAATTCGGTACAGAGATTCCACTGAGGTCTACATGCGAGCGAGCGAAGCGAGACCGCTGATCTCATTTTTGGACGATCCAGTCGGGGGTCCAGGGGGCGGAGCTGCCTGGCTAGTCGGATATGGCGAGCGAAGCGAGCCTGACGGCTAGTCTGTTCATATTTCTATATCTAGTTATCTGTTATTTATGTTCAACGGATCTCGAAAACGGCTCTAAAGATTTCCACGAAATTTGGAACATAGTAGTTTATGATATGAAATTCGATCGCACTAGGTCTCATCCTTGGGAAAACTCGCTGAACGACATTAGAAGGATAATTCATCCATGGCTGAAACAGCTGAAACTTTTGTCTTCTGTGGATAGTAAAAAGTGAGCGAGTGATTCTGTGGAAAATCAAAATATTGCATCCCCGAAATTCATAAGCTGACGTACAGCCAGCTGGAAAATATGAACACGATCACATTAAGAAAGAATAAAGAATACACGAACACAATAAAAATTGTGTTCTGTTTAACAATAAATAAAAATAACGAGCGAAGCTCGATGCCCCGATATTTGTGATAACAGAACATGGAACAATGATATAAAGTTTCAAATAAAAAATATTTTTGTTAAAATATAATATATTTAATGATTTCTACAACTTGAAATTACTTGAAAGAAAATTCCAGCTTCTAACTTTAAGGTCTGTCCAGAAAATCATATCAATAAATTTTTTTCTGTAAAAAAAATGCGACTGTAGGCTACATTTTAGAGTGTTGTGGCTGTGGGATACTAGTGGTGGGGGTTTTTGGGGAAAAGGCCAACTGCGATTAATTTTGTCCCCGCCCTGTTGGAGAATAGTAACAGAAATTTCCGTGAGAAACGTTATCATGACGTGAGAGACGTCTAGAAAATGATTTTGAACATTGAGAATGGGCCGTACTCTAATACCCAAGAATCATCTCCAGTGATAACATCTTATCATTTTATCATTTTATCATTTTATCATTTTATCATTTTATCATTTTATCATTTTATCATTTTATCATTTTATCATTTTATCATTTCATCATTTTATCATTTTATCATTTTATCATTTTATCATTTTATCATTTTATCATTTTATCATTTTATCATTTTATCATTTTATCATTTCATCATTTTATCATTTTATCATTTTATCATCGACACATTACGTTGCTCGAGGTAGCGCTGCGCATTTTGAACTCTGAAAACGTCTCTCACGTCACGAAAACGTCTTTCTTGCCCATGAAACCTTTCTCCCCGACAGGGCGGAGACGAATGGCTCACAGTCGGCCTTGCTCTGAAGACCCCCCAGACCAACGATCTATATATACTAAGTTAGTAAGTTACTATATACTAAGTATATATAGATCGTTGCCCCAGACTAGTCTCCCACGACCACAGCACTCTAGAATGTGCAATGGCGTCGGATAGAAAAATCACTGACCTGACATTTCTACTGACCGATAACTTTTGGCTGAAAAATTACTTTCCGGACAAATCATAATTATAATGTGTTGGAAACTAAAATAAAACTGGAGCTAATATGTTGTTTCCTAGTAAAATTTCGCTACTATATTGTAATATGTTGGAAACTAAAATAAAACTGGAGCTAACTATGTTGTTCCTAGTAAAATTGCGCTCTATATTGTAATATTTGGAAACTAAAATAAAACTGGAGCTAACTATGTTGTTTCCTAGTGAAATTGCGCTCCTATATTGTAATATGTTGGAAACTAAAATAAAACTGGAGCTAACTATGTTGTTTCCTAGTAAAATTGCGCTCCTATATTGTAATATGTTGGAAACTAAAATAAAACTGGAGCTAACTATGTTGTTTCCTAGTAAAATTGCGCTCCTATATTGTAATATGTTGGAAACTAAAATAAAACTGGAGCTAACTATGTTGTTTCCTAGTGAAATTGCGTTCCTTTCTATTGTTTGACAGATACTCAGGCAATGATGTTGAACCAAACTTGAGCAGATTCAGAGAGATAGCCAGCTTTTCACCATCCGTTAGCAAAGTCGTTTTAGTAGCTACATCAGCAAACTGCTCGCCATCCATTGTTAAGAATCTTATATCCTTTTTAATATGGTTGAAACCTTCTGCTGATGTAGGAATTGCAGGCTTAGCTTTAGCAAGAGCCCATTTCTCGACAAAGTTGAACAATTCCACTTCAGAGGTCAATGCCAGTGACTCGAAACCCAGAATCCAACCCACTGTTTTGTGTTTAGCTGATAAAAAACCTTCTTTACTTAAAATATCGAAAGTGTTTTCCTCAACAATTCTCTCGCATAGTTGATTCAATTCTGAAATACTCCTCTCATTCAGATACTCATAGTACTTCAATGCTTGTAACCGATAAGTATCTTTTCCTTCCTCCAAAAGCTCCATACATTTTGTAGCAAGAGTAGGTATACTATACTTCTTACCAATTACAAGTGTATAGATGATTTGATCATATGTTTCAAAACTCACTTCACCTGTATAAATGTATTGCTTCATTTTCTTAAATCCTTCAGGTTCCAAATCACTCAACTCGACCACTGAATTTTCTTTGAGGTCTCCGTAGAATTTAGCATAGAAAACTGTACTGGCTGCAGAGAAAACCAACTTGTGTCCTTTGATCACACTTTTTTCATTTCCTACTAGAAATTCGCAGTCACTAGTGATGTCACTGTCGTAGAATTGATGGAATCTCCTATCGAAAGATCCCTTCTCAATTTTGCAGGTTTTGTCAGGTTTGGAGAGCGGGTCCGATTCCATTTTGTAGCAAAGATTGTATGGTCCAAGTTGTTCTGTCCTCAGGCGATGTCAAGAGTAAACTGAGAGAGAGAGAAAGTGATGTTGAGTTATTATGAGAAAAATCTATGAGATTATTGGAAAGTTATGAGTGAAAAAGTGGAAAGAATAGATAAACATTCAGAACAGTTCAATTGAAGCTAACAAATTATTTTTTGAAAGTTGAGGATTTGTTTATTTAACCTTCCGGTAGTCGCGCCCTACTCAATCACATGAGCAGTGGCGTGTTGTAATTTGTACAACATCCAATTTTCCCATTGTTATGTACTCTGTTTATTGTCAAAACATATTAATTAATTGTATAATTACTTTTCCCATCCTCTTGGATTATTTTACGCCTATGAACATTTGGATGATTACCATTTCATAGCCCAATAAGGTACATCAAGCAAAGCCATCAATTCTGTGTTATTGGTTCATTTACATTTCCCGTATACAGTCTCTCCCTATCTTATGCACAGTGCGACTTATGCACTGTCGCGACTAAATGGCATCTGAATACTGAACCATTGCTCGGTTGATACTGCAACTCAGTGAAGTGATGGGGATAGGTGATTCATTCACCGAGACTACTCCATTCAACAGTTTTGTGCAGCAAAAAACTGACACTGTTGTACTTTTTACAACAGCGCGACTGCCGAAAGGTTAAAGTTGAAATATCTGAGTAAACAGACACGATTATGTCCTGAATGTGACATTCCGAGGGAAAATAGTGGTAGTATCTTTTCTATTATATCTATAATATCACAGACATATTGTATTATTATACTAGAACAATATACATGATTCAACAGTTGTACCAACCTGTTATTCAAGGCTATGGTTTGACACAGAAAAGGAATAAACTAATCTTTGTTCAAGTATCTATGTTAACGAAAATGCAACAAGGCTTGGAAAATGCAACAATACTTGGAAAATATTTGTCATCGTAGTTAAAAAAGTAAAACGATTTTTCGAAAGGAAACAGAAATGAACCAATGACTGTCTCGAAGCTAATCGTTAGAAGTTTTAAAGCCAGCTACTGGATACTACAATATAAAATAATGTAGAGTTCTTAATTAATCGTATTCTAAACTTTCCTTAATTCCTTTTCACGATATGATATCGTCAACCGCACGGAAGTGGTCCTATGGAAATTGGAACAGTCCCTCCGCACCCATAGACGTTGTCGATTTGTCAGGTGTACTATAAAAATATTGATTAACTATCCTATACTATTAAACTAGCAATTTCTGTTTATATGTTCAGATGTTTAGATGTTTAAATGTTTATATTTCACCGGATCTCGAAAACGGCTCTAACGATTTTCACGGAATTTGGAACATAGTAGGTTTATGATATAAAAATTCGATTGCACTAGGTCTCATCCTTGGGAAAAATTGCTGAACAACATTCAAAGGATAATTCATCCTTGCCTAAAACAGCTGAGACTTTCGTCGTCTGTGGATAGTAAAAAGTGAGCGAGTAATTCTGTGGAAAATCAAAATATCGCATCTCCGAAATTCATAAGCTGACGTATAGCCAGCTGTAAAATATAAACACGATCATTTTAGAGAATTGTGTTCTGTTTATCAATAAATAAAAATAACGAGCGTAGCTCGATGCCTCGATGTTAATTTATAATCTGTTGTGAACAACGTTAACCAACTCTTATTTGGCAACATTGCACTCGTCTGGTTCGATTTCCATCAGGCTCGACAGTTGTCCACAGCTGTGGACAGTTGTCATTATAGAATTGATTAATATGTTCATCATACATTTGACGAATTGATATCGTCTATAGGTGCGGAGGGTCCCATTAAAATATCTTTGTGCGGTTGACTAGTCATGCGAACTTTAGAATGACGCATGTTTTCCGAAGCATGTTTTGTCGTTAAAAAACCAAAAGGGTACCAGCTTATCAATTTGAAAAACCATGTATTTGTATTGTGTGATAGCAGCTTGGATGTTTAAAAATTGGATGAATCGATTAGAGAAAAATGGTCAATAAAATATTACTGTTAATAGGTGGCAGAAAAATCACGTACCTCATTCAATAGTTCCTCAGTCCTTAGTTCTTCAATAGTTCCTCAGTCCTTAGTTCTTCAATAGTTCCTCAGTCCTTAGTTCTTCAATAGTTCGTACCTCAGTCAAAGCTCCGAATCAATGGTCATTTAGTATACCTAAGAATAATAGAGAAACATTGATTCACTGTATGATTTAAATCTATGGCTTAGTGCAAGAACTACCCATGTCAAAATATCAACTTTCTCACAAATCAGCTTGAAAGTTCACCTTGTATTTTCCAACTACGGCATTTCAATACGGAAATGCGAGTGCTAGAAGTGCAGAAGTCGACATTGGTAGTTCTGGCACAGAGTATGAATGACAATCTAAAAACATATGTCTTCATTGGTAGTTTTCGCACTCTGAGAGTGGAATAACAGTTATTTATAATTTAGTAACTAAATCATGACATTGGAAGTATACTTTTTTTAACTTTTTATTGCTTTGAGATAGGGCATTGTCACTTCTGGAACTAAAAATAATCTATATTAGTGATGTATTAGTGTATTAAACTCATTTTTGAAAAAATTGACATTGGTAGTTTTTGCACCAAGTAACAGAAATATTCTCAAAGACTGAGAAGTAAAAGTTTAGTATGATAGTCTTGAGCACAATGATAGGATTATTATAATTGGCAAAGTGCCGGTTGCACAAAAGCCGGTTAAATTTTAATCGTGATTAATCCACGAGAGCCAATCAGGGAAGCCGTCTTATCAAGAAGACCTTCTTGATAAAAGACGGCTTCTCTGGTTGATTCTCGTGAGATGAGTCACGGTTGAAATTTAACAGGCTGTTATGCAGTCGGGCCAAAGTGATTGAAGTATTAACAACCTGTTTCAAGTATCAACTCGCACACTTGAAGCTGTAGAGACGTTTCAAGTGATAGCAGAAAAAGGGGAAGGAGGAGAAGAACAGGAGGAAGAAGAAAAAGAAAAAAGATGAAAATGTAAACTCCTCTACAATATTCGTATGCTTCCAATACGTGCTTGTAATTCGTTTATTCATTTCAGACAAAAATCACTTTAGCAGCTCTACTTGGCAATTATTTCATCCATCAAAACTCAAATTGAACTGATAGACAATAATTTATCTTGAACGGTAAAGTAGTATTTTAAATTTGAGTAGGATCACCAATCACACTCACCTTAGAATCACATCCTTTTATGAGATACTAAGCCGTTCTAATAATTTTTCTCTCCTTTCTGCTTTGAATAGTATCATAGAGAAACGATAACATAAGTATATATCCCATGGTATAGGGCATTCATGTCGCAATTTTTACTGTTATCTCAAGCCGATTACTGTCGATTATTGTAGATTTTTACTGTTTTGGCCGGGTGAGAGTGTTTGAACGACACAATATGAGAGACTACCAGCGTCACCCAGCTTCATGGGAAAGAACTACGTGGACTATCGGCTTGTGAAAACAGTAAAAGTTGCGACATAAATGCCCTATACCATGGGATATTAGCTTACGCTATTGTTTCTCTATGATAGTATTGATTATTATTGTGAATATCTTCAAAACGGTCTGAGACATCGATATGAGGTTTTCGCCATTCTTTTTTCCTTGCAATCACGTATTGAAATTAGCACCTTACCATTTAAAAAAATAAAGTTGCATTCAAAATGGCGGATACAAGATGGTGGACCAGATTTTTAAACTCATATAGTAAAGTAGTTTTTTTTTTTCAATTCGAGTAGGATCCCCAATCACACCCACCGTCAAATTACCTTTTTGTGATATTAAGCCGTTCTCGGTCTTTTCACCCACTCTGTATGGGTCCTACGATTGGCCATTAGCTGTCGACCAATGAAGGTTGAGCTCCACATCTCTACTATCATTGGCCGAGACTGGACACGCCCTAGTACACCGAATATGGTCATGAGTCCCGTTAAACAACAATAAATTATGAGAAACTGATTATCTATCAATTATTTCAAAATGTTTCAAAGAGTTAGTGGTTTTGACAATTCAAGTCTTTCTTATTCAAAACGGATATCAATCAATCAATCAAGAATCTTCTTCATTCCACAATACAGCAAGTACAAAAATGATAAATAATATAGATATAAAATACAAATAATCAAGTACTTAAATTAGGGTTTCATATTATACATTACGGAATGAGCCTACATGGGCACTGTGGCCTGTGCGTAGACTCGAGTTGGTATTTCAAGTTGGTATATCTAACAACATTACCCAATTCCTCTTTTGAATATCTGATATCTGTAGCCTATGAGGAGTTGAAATGGAATCAATAAATAATCTGAGGCTCTGCAGAGTACGAGATTACCTTCACAACATTACAGAGACTTAAAAAGTGGATCTGTAAAAGTGGTGTGAATGTTAAAGAATCTGTGAAGACAACACATATTTGTAAAAGTGGTGTAAATGTTAATGAATCTGTAAAGACAACACAGATTTGTAAAAGTGGTGTAAATGTTAATGAATCTGTAAAGACAACACAGATTTGTAAAAGTGGTGTAAATGTTAATGAATCTGTAAAGACAACAAAGATTTGTAAAAGTGGTGTAAATGTTAATGAATCTGTAAAGACAACAAAGATTTGTAAAAGTGGTGTAAATGTTAATGAATCTGTAAAAACAACACAGATTTGTAAAAGTGGTGTAAATGTCAATGAATCTGTAGAAACAACAAAGATTTGTAAAAGTGGTGTAAATGTTAATGAATCTGTAAAGACAACACAGATTTGTAAAAGTGGTGTAAATGTTAATGAATCTGTAAAGACAACAAAGATTTGTAAATTTGGTGTAAATGTTAATGAATCTGTAAAGACAACACAGATTTGTAAAAGTGGTGTAAATGTTAATGAATCTGTAAAGACAACACAGATTTGTGAAAATGTTGTAAATGTCAATGAATCTGTAAAGACAACACAGATTTGTAAAAGTGGTGTAAATGTTAATGAATCTGTAAAGACAACACAGATTTGTAAAAGTGGTGTAAATGTTAATGAATCTGTAAAGACAACACAGATTTGTAAAAGTGGTGTAAATGTTAATGAATCTGTAAAGACAACACAGATTTGTAAAAGTGGTGTGCACCGTTGTAACTTCAATAAATAAATCATTCCAGGTTCTGCAGAGTTGAACATTACCTTCACATTCATTGCAAGTTTCCTGTGTGAAACGAATAGGCTACTGAAATGTAGAATTTGGATATTTCAAATTAGGTCTGTCAAGCTTGTTGATAGAGTATCTCGCAATATTGAAGGATGATAATATATCATAGCCTATCATGTAATTTCCCTGTGAATTTGTGTTTGTCTCTATTTGGCGATAGGTTGCCTGGATATGACAACCAGTTGACAACCAAATTGAATTAGATTGGATTTTCAAATGTGCCGCCATGAAATAGGCACAAAATGGCCGCTCCATAAGGAACACGGATGTCTTGACCTGGTTTTATAGATAGACCTTGGTCATATTTCCAACTCCGCCTACTCTCTCCTGATTGGTCGCACTATGAGATGGATACTGTTGCAGGCTAAGCCTCTGTTACTCTCACTCTATCTTATTAATTGTATCATTGGTAATTGTATAATTAATAGAGAAACAAATATTATGACACTAATTTGAAAAAATGTCGTTTCTCCTGACGTTCACAAAAGTATGATCTGGGTAGAGTCACAGATAGTGAATCTATTTTATATTGTGGTAAAGTGTAGAACCAAAATCGACTCAGTTTAATGTATATTGTGTTTAAATGGTTATATCATAAACATTTTTCCCATTATGAAACAAATTACCTAGCAAAACAATATAATAAATCAACTTACAGTGTTTGAAATTTGAAGTAAGCTCACCTAAAATCCTCATACATGTGTTGAAATGTTGAACAATAAATATTTCACACCATTCCAGAATAAGTAGTGCCTGCCTGGGTAGCCGTAGTGTAATAATCGTAGATATTGTGATAATAATGGTGTGATACCTTAGTATAGATAATCGTGAGTGTGAAGGTCTTAGTATGATCGACTAGTGAGTGAAGCCGATTCATTTATAGTCAAAATTATGGGCACTTGCAGTTTAGAGTTCTTGAAACTTCCCCACTTATAATACAATCATGACATCACCATATGAAAATATTCTTCATTGTTGACAAGTATCTCTCGTATTTGAAGTAGTTTAAGATTATAACTTCCTGAAAACTCTCCAATTCGAGTAGTTAGAGGTGGATAAACTGGAATAGTTATTTGTGCAACTAGTGCGCAAAGTGACAGTTTGCTGCACCGAAAGAAACGTTTACGCCCGAGCCGTAGGCGAGGGCGGAATGGTTTCTTGAGTGCAGCAGAGGAACTTTGCGCACGTATTTCACATTAAGTTTTTCCTACAGTTACCATTGAATATGAAAAGTGGGTAATTATGGGTAAAATTGCCTGAAATCCATCAAATGTGAATCTGTGTAATTTTATCATTGATAAAAACCTTAATTTATTGTCAAATTGAATAAAAATGTTGTCCTAGGTTATAATATATAATTAATAATTTGCTCGTTGTGCTTCGTTGCACCTCTGCTCACTATAGCAGCCCAGTCACTGTTACCAACTTCATTTCGATTTTGCTGCACTGTTGCTCCATATAACCTTCTAAGTATTTTGCGTTGCCATGTTGCAAATCTGGAGTGCAGGAAAATTTTTCTCGCACTAGAGCGGAACAGTGATTCTTTGCGTTCTGTAATCAGTGCAGCAATGGCCACTTTTCAACGTAACTGTAGGAAAAATTAATTCCAACACAGATAAAAAAATTGATTCGAAAACAACTGAAGTAGTGGAGAAGTTATCATGTAAAGTAGTGGTTCTCAACGGGAACGCGACTAGGTGCCACCCCGACTACTTGACACCCCAAACTACTTGACATCCCGACTACTTGACATCCCGACTACTTGACACCCCGACTACTTGACACCCCGACTACTTGTCCCCTTTCAAAATCGGTTTCTATGGGACAAGTTGACATGAGCCATCCCCGTCTACTTGTCTCCTTTCTGAGGAGGTGACAACTAGTCGGGGGGACACCCTGACGCGAGGGTGCGAGGTGTCAAGTTGTCGTTTACGGTCATGACTAGGAGTCAAGTAGTCGGGGGCACAACTTGACGGCAATGGTATATTTTTACGAGAGGTCGCCTATGACCAAAATGACCAGGTGTCAAGAAGTCGGGGTGACACCTAGACGGCGACTCTTCCCAACCTTATTCTTAGCGATCCCCCTTGAGTTGTTCTCTCATTCTCGTGAAGGCCTCACATCTATATTGAGGTCCACGTTATAATGGCAGTGTTTGATTGACAATTGTATTGCTATCATTCAACAAAGCGGACAGCGCTATCTCTTTCTCGCTTTGCTCTGTTGCCAGATCGCTTTTTAACAATGTAGAGATATAATTAATTAACAAAATATCAAATCTTGATTATGAAACCATTGGAAAATATAATTTATTGCTTGATAGAATATAATTGATTATTTTAAAAGAGAATGAACAGTTAATATTACTTAATAAACTGGTATCAGTTATCCTTCATAGAAGACAGAGAATCGGCAACGTTGTTCTCCTACACTCTTTCTACACTGCAATTAAAACGTGGACCTCACTATAGAAACAACGGAGTTCAATTAAAAATACACCCACTATTTTAGTAGGTACTAAATCTTAGTCTTCACGAATTGAAATAGATTTGAATGAGAAATTCACAGAAATAGATAGAGGATTCATGGAAAACTTGAAGAAATCTCAAATTTCAGCCCTGATTTCTCAAAATTTTCGAATTATTTCTGAACATTTTTTCTCCAGTCCGTTGAAACATGAATTCTTATAGTGAATTCGTTCGGATCTGCTGATGAATGAATAAGTTATACAGTTTACAAATACATATAATTATTTCTCATAAATATATTGATATCGAGGACCGAGCTTCGCTCTGGAGTACAAAAGCATAAAAAATTTATTACAAAAGAAGAAATTATAATAACATTCAAACAGAAATGTTCTATCTCAGTGGTCGCCAAACTGATGAGTCTGTGAGCTAGAATAACATTTATAAATCTTCTAGTGAGCTACCAACGAATATTAGAATAAACAAAGTATTTTTTATTGCCTATAAAGATACATTTCTAGTGTTGAAATCTGTTTATCCCATAGCAAAAAGTAGAACAAAATGTACATTTCAATGAGAGCAGTGGAACTCTTTTAGTCATCAAGTATTTTCTTGATGTTTGGAGTGTACGTTGTAGCCGCCATTCTGATGCAGTTGTCCAAAAAATGTTCCTATATGGATTTTTTATGAATTTCATACTTGATAAAGATGATTCACACAAGTAGGTAGAGCTGAGCATAGCTTTCAACCTCAATGCAACTTGAATAATAATAGGATATTTTTCTTTGGTGACTTGAGGCCAAATATTTCCAGTTGTAGAAAGTGATCTGAGAGACAAGATAATTTTAAAAATCAACAAATTCCATTTCAACTGAAGCTTGATCTCCACCAGAATGTTTTACAACACAAGCTACAAAATCTACTGCATCGATTTCTACAAAAGGAGAGTTGACGAATTGTACCATATTTGATATGCTTTTAAAATCTTGAAATCGTTGATCAAACTGTTGTCTCAAGTCTGAATTGTAACGTATTCTTGGTTATTGCTAAGGTTTTTTCTCGTCATTGATCTTCTTCAGACTGGAAAAATGTTTATATTCAAACTAGAGGACATTCTTTTCCCACATCTCAAGCTCCTTGGAAAACGATTTTCCAGTTGAAATCATTCCACCGATGTCCTTATCTTTCCCTTGAAGCTGCAGATTTAAATCATTCAACTTCTCAGTTATATCTGTGAGAAATGCACAATTTTGTAGCCATGTTTCTCAATGCATGGTTGACAACCCAAGCATTTCTATGAGCTACCAAAAACTACCCCACGAGCTACCGGTAGCTCGCGATCGACTGTTTGGAGACCACTGTCTATGTAATCACAGTAAATTGAGATTAATTCCCAGAGGAATGCAAAAATTTCCCTCACAAAGGCCCAGTTGCACGAAAGCCGGTTAAATTTTAATCTTGACCAACTTCACGTGAACCAAATCAGAGAAAACCATTTCAAAAAGATGGATCTACTGGAATTAATCAGGATTGAAAATAGCCCGGCTTTTTTGCAACCGGCACTAAGTACCTGATTGAATGATTACAAAAGTTCTACAGCTGAGTCTTAATTTTGCCACAGTCTCACACACACATGAACTCGCTCACTCACTTCCATCACCAACAGACGACGAAATAATTATTATCAGCTGTTTCTCCAAGGATGAAAAATAATTATCCTTTTAATGACCTTCAGCGAGTTTTCCCAGGGATGAGACCTAGTGTAGTCGAAGCTATATATTATAAACCTACTATGTTCTGAATTTCGTGAGAATCGTTAGAGCCGTTTTCGAGATCCAGTGAAATACAAACATATATAAACATCCAAACATCTAAACATGTAAGAAGAAGTTGCTCGTTTAATATTATAGGATAGCTCCGCGATTCACAAGCTAAACCTAAACTTCAGTTACTAAGCAGCTAAGCTTCCAACTCTTCACCAACTCTCACAAAACTCACATATATGACTAGTCAATCTTGATACCTTTCTGGGGATACTATGAAATGAATTGAATGAAAATATCAGAAAAAGATTCAATGATTGAACATACTCCAGTTCAACTGACTGGTAACAAGGTACTCTTGATATAATGTCTGTCTCGTGAGCTGTTTATTGGGAAGCATTCTAATTTTTCAATCCATCACAGATTGTATCTCTCCACTTTTCTAGAATAATTGTATTCTTTTGTTGCACGTCATTCATGATTGAAATAGGTAGGCTAAATCTTGTGTTGAACTTTGAATAATTGAGTTGGTAACACTATCGAGACTCTCCCACTCACTTTTAATTTTTTCAAAATATACTATTTAGGCTAGATGGACCCTTGAGTGACTTTTCACCATTCAATTCCAATGCAACAAACACGTCATACTAATTTACTTCACTACACCAACTCAAATAAACTGTACGGTATGTGTTGTAAATTCTCAAGTTAAACTCTAACTCAGCTGCTTTAATTGCAAGTCCATTTTGAATTGAAGCATTGATATAGAAGTCATTCAACTCGAAAACTGTTTTGTAGAGCTCTAACCTAGAATGTGATCAATTTCAATTTGTTTTGAACCCTCACTAGGCCAGTTACACACACATCGATTTTAGAACGTACGATTTCTGCCGTCCTTATGAATTCTATCAGATTAAACGGAACTTGACAAACATCATCTGTTTGAAATCATCTGTTTAATCTTATAAAATTTATAAGGACGGCAAAAAATCGTACGAACAAAAATCGATGTGTGTGTAGCTCGCCTTATAGCTTGTCAGGGAATATATCAGCTGGAGAATTTCAACAATTGATCTTTGAGTTCTAGACTAGTAGAACTGAACTTTCTCTGACAACTCAAGTAACGTTAAACCAGAGGCACGGGGCTCAAACAATATAACGAGACAACTTCCCACATTAAAATTAATGATTATTAACTCTCAGGTTCTCATGCACCAACAAAGTTGAACACTAATCAAGGTTTACATGGAGATGTGACAGCATTTATTATAACGGGTTTGAAACCACTTTCAACCAACAGTCGACTTATTTCTGTTAAGGCAGTTATATGTTGCGTACAAGCCTGAAAGTATATTAAATTATAAAGTACCGTACGATTCTTAGCGACTTAATTATAATTGAGTGAAAAAGACTAAGAAATTGTCAAAAACCACAGATTTATTGATACTTAGAAAGACCGGTTTCGGTTATTACACCATTGTCAATCTCTGATAAACAATCCAATAATAATTGTTTGCCTTTGATGACTGCTGATACTCAGGAGTATAATTTTTTTGAGTTTATCAGAGATTGACAATGGTGTAATAACCGAAACCGGTCTTTCTAAGTATCAATAAATCTGTGGTTTTTGACAATTTCTTAGTCTTTTTCATTCAATATGAATAATTACCACAATATCAACTTCTCAACTACACAAAAAGTAAATTATAATTCTATCCTAGTATCATTGATTAGTTGCCGAGTCTATTGTGATAATAATATGTCGATCTAAGACATCATTATTATAGTAAGTGCCGGTTGCACAAAAGACGGTTGAGTTTTAACCGTGATTAATTCCACGAGAACCAATCAGAGAAGCAGTTTTTTCAAAAAAACCTTCTCTCTGACTGGCTCTCGTAAAGTTAACCACTGTTAAAATTTAACCGGCTTTTGTGCAACCGGTCCTAAGTGTGATAATGGGAGAGTATTATCATAGAGAAACAATAACATAAGTAGATATCCCATGTTATAGGGAATTTATGTCGCAATTTTTACTGTTATCCCAAGCCGATAGTTCACGTAGTTCTTTCCTATGCAGCTGTGTGACGCTGGTAGTCTCTCAAATTGTTCCGTTCATACACTCTCACCCCAACAAAACAGTAAAAATTGACAATAATCGACAGTAATCGGCTTGAGATAACAGTAAAAGTTGCAACATAAATTTCCTATAACATGGGATATCTACTTACGCTATTGTTTCTCTATGGAATTATCATAGAGAAACAATAACATAAGTAGATATCCCATGGTATAGGGCGTTTATGTCGCAACTTTTACTGTTATCTTAAGCCGATAGTCCATGTAATTCTTTCCCGTGAAGCTGTGTGACACTGGTAGTCTCTCATATTGTGCCGTTCATACACTCTCACCCCAACAAAAGAGTAAAAGTTGACAATAATCGACAGTAATCGGCTTGAGATAACAGTAAAAGTTGCGACATAAATTCCCTTTACCATGGGATATCTACTTACGCTATATTGCTCCTCTATGGTATTATCGAGAGAGAAATAATTATTATTTAATGGATCAGATGGAATTGGAATCATAAATTGAAATAATGTTCTTTGACTGTACTACATACCTAACTCACTCTCATTATTGAAAAAAAATTCTATTCAATGATTATTGAGCGAATTCTAGCGATATTTAAGAATTGGCCGGATACAATAATTTGCTAGATGAAAATAGTGAACACAAACAGATTAATGGAAAGCAAGAGGAATCGAATCGAATGGCTGGGTCATGTAGTGAGAATGGCTGAAGAAAGAGGACCGGATAGAATGATATGGATGATATAGTGATTGGGACGAGGAGAAGAGGAAGGCCAAGGCGATGGATTGGTGATCTACGTGTGATGGGAGTGACAAACTGGCGGCAGAGAGCACAAGATAGAGAGACGTGGAGGCGTCATGTTGAGGAGGCCAAAGTTCATCATGGATCATAGAGCAACATAAAGTAAGTAATGAATTAATGGAGAATTGAACGAATAAGAAATATTATTGTACAGATGGAAATAAATTGGAAGTTCCATTTGTTCAAATTCTAATTAATTAATAATTATCAAACGATTATACTCGGATAATATCATAGCAAAAGCTCTTGAAGAAGAAGAAGCGGGCATTGTCATCAATGGTACCCATATAAACAACATCCGCTATGCAGATGACACTGTACTCCTTGCTGAAAGCTTAGAAGACCTGCAAAGAATGCTAAGCAATTTGATAAGGACAAGTGAGGAATATGGGCTTAAATGCCAAAAAAACAAAGTACATGGCCATTACAAAGCAAGAAATTCCACAAGAGCACCTTTTTGCTGGACAGGATATGATAGAACGGGTAGAGGCATATAACTATCTGGGAACCCGCGTCAGTTGCAATGCAAGTCACATGCCAGAAATAAAAATGAGAATTGAAAAGGCCAGAGCTGCCTTTGTAAAAATGAGAACTCTACTGTCGGCTCGTGACTTGTCTATTGAGGTTAGGACCCGTCTCTTGAGGTGCTATGTGTTCCCTGTTCTCTTGTATGGGTTGGAAGCATGGACACTAAATAGTGAATGTGACCAGACCACAGGCATTTGAAATGTGGAGCTACCGGCGGATACTCCATATATCGTGGACAGATAGAGTCACGAACGTAGAAGTTCCCAGAATAATGGGTAAGCAACTGGATATTGTGCGTGACATTAAAATACGAAAGTTGACTTACCTTGGACACATTATGAGAGGACCCAAGTACATGATTCTGCACCTCATAATCCAAGGTAAAATAGTTGGTAAGCGCTCGGTGGGACGCAGAAGAATGTCTTGGTTGAGAAACCTGAGGGAAGCGTTTAATTGCACAACCAATGACCTATTTAGAGCGGCTGTGAACAAGGTAAAAATCGCCATGATGATTGCCAACCTCCGAAATGGAGACGGTACTTAGAGAAGAAGATATTATCAAACGGGAATCCAAATTAAATACTGTAAATCACCCCGAAGACTTCTAGCTGTTTACCCTGTTGTCAATATTTGCAGTAGCAGAAGTCTTCGGGGTGATTTACAACATTTTAATTGGGATTTTCGTTTAATAATAATTCAATAATATTTTCATCCACTGGTAATCTACTCCATGTTTCAATGTTCATGAATGAATAGTATCACTAAAATACAACTATATTTGAATGAATACTTCTCGTTTTTTTAATAATAATAAATAATCATGTTTTCTTGTTCCATGCTCTCAATTCTAATTGAATTTATGTGTTCATCAAATTTAAATGTACAATATTTACTCTTTCACTCACATGATAATCCAAATTCAATTTAAGCTTGCACACAATTCTCAAACAACTTATTCAACGATTGGAACAGATGAACAACAACTGTTCAAGAGAAGATATAAAATGGAAGTGAATCATGACCGATTCAAATATACTCAACTGAGAAGAAGATAATATCCACAAAATTATTAGTTGAAGATGAGAAATGTCCACTCTTATCTGTACAAGTACTTGAGACTCTTCCACTGATAAATTTATTGTGAGAAGAAGATTGCATTTCGAATAAGAATTGTTGTTGTGCCTCGAGCACGTTGATATGACATAATGATCTAATTGTTTATTGAATAATAAACAAATCGTATAATCATATGAATCAAGCTGTTAATGATTCATTGTCAACAAGCATACTGGAAAAGATAACATTCAAATGATGGATAGTTTAAGAGAAATATATCTTTATCTAAAAACTATAGCCATTAATGGGAATAATGGGCTGGCCCCAAGCTATTGTATCTTTCAGGAAGATAGTAATGTTCCTCAATCATTTATTTATCCATTTATTCATGAATACAATAATTACAAATCATAATAAAGATAAGACTGGGCGATATCAACATTGGTGAACATCATCATCATTAAGAGCTAATGTCGCGGCCTCTGTCGTGGGCCGTCCACTGGCACCGATTTCGACCGAAAACTACCGAACTTCTCCGAACGATCCCCCAACAAAGAAAGCTATAGATGCTCGTCCATTGCAACAGGTTCATACGTCCGTGCACGGCCGACTCCGGCCGATCAAGATTTTGATCCGAATTGAATGGGATTTACCGGCTCTATCCGGCCGAAGTCGAGCTGAGACAACATTATCCTAAACTCGAAATTGTTTCACCGACTTGTCTGTCTTTGTTTTTTGAACTTGTTCTGTTTTATTTGATTTTATAAGTGAATTAGTTTGTGTTTTATTGCTGGTTCAAAATTTTTCTTAATAACTCAATATTTTCAAGTTCTGAGAGTTTATTGAATGTAATCATTCTATTATATTTGGTTTCTAATCAAATCAAATTCAAAATTCCTAGTTCATTCATTTCTGGACAGAAAAGTGGACTCAAATCTATTCAAGTGGATAGCATAACCTATCATTTTTATTCATTCATAACTCTACCTTCATTGTATTATCATTCATCTCATCATCATCACCTAGGCTTAAAATACTTCTAGAAAGTCGCCTTTGTAAAATAATAAATAGAATAACTATGGACAATGAAAAGCTGATAAGTTTGGTTCAAGAGCATGTTCCATTGTGGGATATGCGAGACAAAAGATATCATCGGCGTGATGTTCAAAGGAATCTGTAGACAAAGATCATTGAACAAATAGGATCTGAAGGTAAGATTATTGTAATTAATAACTAATTTAGTGGATATTTGTTTATTCACCATTCAAAATCTCAATAAATGATCATTGTTTATGAAAAATGTTGGTGGCTATGATAGTAGTTAATTCAATATTCAATAGTTCAGCCAACTACTGAACAAGATAATAATTGTTTATGAAACATTTTGGTGGCTATGATAGTAGTTAATTCAATATTCAATAGTTCAGCCAACTACTGAACTAGGCTGACGTAAACGGTTCCAATGGACGACCATATTCGGCCGAATTAACGGTCGGCAGATTCGTCGATCCAACGGCCAAACGGATCGGTTGAATACGGTTCCTGTGGACGATTACCCTATCTCTGAGATTTAGTCAATATGTCAAGAATAACAAGTAACATGCCTACTTGTACTTTTATTATACTTTATATTATTACAATACTACATTGAGTTTTTGTAATTATGGAATCAAATCCACTAATTTTTTGTACTTTGAACATTTTTTGTCTATTTCATTGTACTCATAGGATTAAATCCACAGTTTCTTGTACTTAGAATGTTTTTTTCATTTAATTGCACTCAAGGGACCACATTCCTTCTTTTAGCCGCCGACGATTCGTTGACAACTGTACTGTCTTTAGTCACGTCTGGTGTCATGGCGTTATTTGACCTAAAACTCAAACACCTTGATGGCGCTCTGCTACCATCGAACTCTGAAAAATCGCACGGTTCACAGAGGATAGTTTTTTCTACGTCTGTGAAGTTTTCACTGCCTAAAACTGACGATTTACTGGTGTTTAAAACTGTACGGAGGTACAGACCTTTAGCGGTTGTGAAAAGTACAGGGATCTCGGGGTTTCCCTTTTTTCTACCATGGGATTTTCTGGAACTAATATTCAATTTTGTACTTGTGTCAACATTTGCACAGGAACATTCGTGCACTGCGTTACTTTTTCGAAACCAAAACAACGAACATTTCCCTTCTTTTCTGACCTCTTTGTAGCAGAATAACACAACTACCGGTAATAAAGTGTTGAATAGATATCGTAGCCAGGTTATCGAAGTTTCAAAACTCACACCACCATCCACATTATGTGATTTTGTAAAGTTTGTAGCGATTGTTAAGGCACTGTATGGCATAACTAGTAACACAAAGAGACCGGTCAATGTTTTCAGAACAGTCTTGTCAGTTTTTCTGGGAGGTTTTGATGATGAGGTTGACTGTTTTGGTTGCGCAAAAAGGCCGTAAATAGTGATGAGGCAGCTTGCAGAAATGGTGGCCAAAGCTAGCAGTGTGTGAGGCTGCCAAACAGTTGACCTTGAGGTGTTGACAAATCCGCAACCGTTCCTGAAATATTCCAAGAGGAATAAAAATTATAAAATGTTTAATTCCATTATACAATTAAGAAGAAAGCACTGGGTTAGCTGTTTTGATTGTTATTATTAAATGTGGCATGCCCTCATTATATAATAACATAGATTGAATAAATAATCTAGATTGACAGTGGACGTACGCGTAACCCATCTTAATGCGACATTCACTTAAGAGCGCTCTCAATTATTTCTTTACTTTATGATAATAGTATCAGTAGACCAGCTGTGTTGATTGTGAGGTGACCTTGAAAGAGAGCGTCGTAAGAGTGAAAGACTCACTTCAATGTATCTAGAATACAGTGTGTCCCACGAGAAGTGTAATAGCCGAATACCATAGATTTTGAATAAAATTTGTAACAAAATATACCTTGTTAAATTTTCTTATATCGACCTTAGTTTTCAAGATCCATAGATTTCTCGATATTTTTGAAATAGGTCTATTCGTCGTCATTAAAACGTCAAACAATGGAACAAATTGAATTTTTTGGGGCTACTTTTAATATAAAGTAGCCCCAAAAAACCCTTTCAAATTATTTTGTCACAACATTTTCCGGACATTCATGCCATTTTCAAGTCATATTTTTATTTAAAGGAACAAATCATATGAATCTTACTGGAAATTTTGTCCTCTTCCAAACCATATCCTAAGAATTGAATTTCGACTGATAGTTTTCTAGTTTTGAAGTTCTGATAAAGTTGCGTAGGCCTATTTCGAATGTATCGAAAAATCTTTATACCTCAAAAACTAAGGACGATATAAGACTGTAGTAGTTTATTGACAAAAACTGTATTATGTATTATAATTATAGGATAGGAAGTAAGTGAGGAGGATTAGGATGAGGATGATGTGAAGGAGGAGAAGAAGGATGAATAGAGGAGGAGGTTTTGGAAGAGAAGTATGTGGAGGGGCAAGTGGCTGTGAAGGGTCAGGAGGAGGAAGTGAAGCAGCAGAAATAGATAGAACTGAAAACCTAAACTTTTATGTAATGCGGGTTGCATATACTGCGCCTTCTTCTAAAACCAAAACTGGTCGCATAACTCTTTCTTTTAAAACTTCTAAAAACTATTCTTTCTTTTAAAACTCCTAAAAACTGCACTTTCTTCTGAAAAAGGAGTGAATTTAATGGATTAATTTGCAGATGGATGGATTGGTATAATATACCATTATGTTTTTTCCGATTCTATCAATTTACTATTCATACAGTGTGTTCGAAAAGTCACAATCTTATCTGATCAATAATAATATTTCCAAGAAAATTTCAATATGGGTGTTCGAATCTTAGCATAATTGGAAAATATCATAACTGATATATAAAAGTGGAATGTTGTCGACAATCACCAAAATCAATCTCTGCTGATTGTGCTATTACATTGAATATTATATGGGAAAAATCTATTCATGGCACTCATTTTCCCATATATGTAAGGTATACAAACATCATAAAGCCGCGTTTACACTAGAGTTATTAACAAAATGTTTTTGTTACCAACAAAATATTAATAACTTATAGAATGCTTATAGATTCTATTAGATTGAACGGAACTTGACAAACACATATGATCATCATGTGTATGATAAGTTATGTTCAATCTAATAGAATAAGGATCAAGTTATTAACATTTTGTTAATAACTTTGGTGTAAACGCAGCTTCAGGCCCGCCAAAAAGTAGACCCACGCTAATCCACAAAAAGCAACCCATGCCGTGGGATGTCTTGTAAACCATTACTAGGCTTCTCCAGACATCTGTGTAATGATAATAATACACGCAATGAGTAATCCACTTGTCAGCTGATTGATTAAGAATAATTCTATAACAATGGTATTCTGAACATCACACGGCGTGGGTTGCTTTTCGTGGATTAGCGTGGGTCTACTTTGCGGCGGGCTCTAGTCTCTCAATTAAACACGCATTTGGCATTTGCGAAAACCATTTTAGACATGTGCACGTGTGCACATCATATGATCATCATGTGTATGATAAGTTATGTTCAATCTAATAGAATAAGGATTAAGTTATTAACATTTTGTTAATAACTTTGGTGTAAACGCAGCTTCAGGCCCGCCAAAAAGTAGACCCACGCTAATCCACGAAAAGCAACCCACGCCGTGGGATGTTTTGTAAACCATTGCTAGGCTTCTCCAGACATCTGTGTAATGATAATAATACACGCAATGAGTAATCCACTTGTCAGCTGATTGATTAAGAATAATTCTATAACAATGGTATTCTGAACATCCCACGGCGTGGGTTGCTTTTCGTGGATTAGCGTGGGTCTACTTTGCGGCGGGCTCTAGTCTCTCAATTAAACACGCATTTGGCATTTGCGAAAACCATTTTAGACATAACGTGACAAAACAGCACTAATTAAAGAGAAACTTTTCTAACTGGCACTTGTATTAATTTGGTCTTTAATACACTTTTGTCAACATAGAAGTTTGGTGACATTTAATTGAACCTATGTATTACTGATATCTTCTTGAACTTTGGTTTGTGTCCTTGATGGAACACCCGCTATCTTCAACAATTGTAAACTTCGTACCTAGGGTGGGAAATGCGTGTTTTCCGGCTCGAGATCTCAGTTTTCAAGTTCGAGACGAAGTTGAGAGCGTTTGAGAGCCGGCAAAGCATTTTCGCCCGAGTTGCAAACGCTATTTTTTGCCACACAACAAAAACAAACTGAAAACTTAATGAACTAAATTGAACTTCAAAACTTGGAGAATTGGAATTTGTTCTATCAGACACAATTAGTTGTTATTCAAGGTCATTCTCTCTTCCGCCCTAGGGCTGAAAGTGAACATTTTCAGCCCTAAGGTGGTATATAGCTATTTATGTATTAAGAGCGTAAAACGCGACTTTATCACTCGAGCCAAAACAGTTACCACGCGATGCGTAGCGGTTGTAGAAAAAACATTTTCGTCCTCCAGCTTATCTCGTGTCGGAAACTGATTTCTTTCGATCTCCATACATGTGGTTCAAGAACATTACGTTCTAGCAGATAGGATAAACAACCTATGAATAAAATTGTAATAATAATCATCATGAATTCTCTCTGGTCTTAGTGTTATTCTTTGGATATTCTACAAACATGATGTGTACTATTAATAATTTGTTATTAATAATAATAATAAATTAAAGTCACCAGTAATGACATAATCTGTTTATTTTACATTATTTCAACTTCTCGAAACGGAATCTACCTGAACACACACATTATCATTCTCAGTCTAAGTCCCACACACACTGTCACAACGCCATCTGTATTACATCATCCACATCATCCAAGTACACTACACATCATCTCCTTTTCAATACAGTAAAAAAAAAATAATAAATCGGAATATTAAAAATAAAACAAAATATTTCAACATGAAAATCACTGAAATTGAATTTACAAATCTATTTTCTTTGATAGACCTTGTCAGCAAGGTCTTTGCATGCAGTATTTTATTTCATGCATTAATTATGGTGTATTTTTGTAAAACAGAGTAGCTGTGCTAGATCACATTTCTTCATCCTATAATGAGAATTAATACAATCAGTATTATCAGCAAATTTAATATTTATTCGGTTAAAAAGTTGTCTTAAGTATTGTTTTATTATTCTTATTTACTATCTTTTTTTTTAGTTTTGTGCGCTGTTCTGTTGTTGTAAATTGGATGTGAAATAAAGAATCTTATCTTATCTATCTTATCTTCATTCTGTATAGAGTTGTATGGGTTGTGTAGCAGAGAGGACCTAGAGTCATACTTCGCCCTCAATAAAGGCAATTATTCAATTCAATTCATATCTACCTTTGAGGAAAATAGTAAACAGGCGCCCAACAGAATCCCTGCACGGCAATTGTGAGACCGATCAGCAGGGGCAGCACTCCAGCCCACCAGCGGCGCCAGAGCTTCGACCGTGGTTCGGAGTTCACCTGGAGAGCGAGCGCTGCCAGGTAGGCGGCCTGGGCGAGTAGCAGCCATAGCGACAGAGCGGCCGACACCGAGCACCAAACATGGCGGCCATCGGAGCCAAGATGGTGGCTGTCTGACCAAAGATGGTGGCTGTTGGAGGAGTCAGATGGCCGCTTAGCAATGAAGGCGGCGCCAAACAGGTGACCTTGAATCAAATGATAGGTGACTTTGAACAAATTCTAGATATAGATATGCGGTCTCCGCTATTAATTTTTTCATGAGATTCCTTATCGAAATCATGTATCGCATGACCACCGTCCTATTTTAAAAAATGAAGTTGCATTCAAAATTGCGGATCCAGGATTTTTAAAGTCATAGTAAAGTAGTATTCTCAATTTGAGTAGGATCCCTAATCACACCCACTGTCAAATTTTGCCGCTGAGACATATGTATGTTCACAAGGTATTGTCCATGTTTTACTTGATAAGTGGAAATGACGGTGTAACAGTGGACTATTGTGATTTGGTTGAGGGTCCCCATTTAACAAGAGGAGTGGTAAATCACAACCTACGAGGAGTCAGGCCAAACTGCACTCTTTTTAGGAAGTCATTTATTTTCTTACACTTAAATTTTTCAATCAATAACCGAATGATATCAAAATGGTTTTAAATAATGTTTTAGTGTTTGTTTAATAATCTTAAAAAAGTGTTTGAGTTGAACTCATTGTTTCCTATTGACTGGCTCATTATTCTTCTCCGTTATATTCCTAAACTCTGGTAATGTATTGTTTTGTTTTTTTCCTATTCATTTTTGAAATATATATATATATATATATATATATATATATATATATATATATATATATATTATATTTTGTTTCTCTTCGGCCTGCGTGATGAATAATAGATTATTATAATTATTAATACTAGATTAATCTTTCATATATTTTCCTTGTTGAATTTGTATCTGCCAGCTTTCTCTGTCTCTGTTTTGTTCCTTGTCTAACTGCATTGCTCTCAACTGTACTCCATCATGCGGACGTGATTTTATCACTTGCATGGTTGACTATTTCCACATATTTTTCATTTATAGCTGTATAGTGTAGGCAAGAATGGAGATTTATCAGTATTATTATTTATTTTTTAATATTTAAGTGATGAATTTCCTTTATGTATTATGCTCCATTATTACTTTGCTTTCTTCCAGAGCATTGCTACCTATGGCATACTCTTGTGGGGTAACAGTAGTCATATTGAAAAAATCTTGGTATTACAAAAAAGGGTGGTTAGAGAATTAACAAGTTCCGATAGATTAGCTCATGCCAAACCCCTTTTTATTGAGCTCAACATAATGACAATAGTGAATTTTTACATATACATAGTTTTATTACACATTAAAAAGAACATTTCTAACTTAAATCTGAGACTCGATACTCATTCTTATAATACACGAAACTGTGACAGAATTGATGTGCCATACCACCGACTTTCTAAGACAGCCAACAGCTATGATACAATGGGATAAAATTATTTAATAAACTTCCTACAGATCTCATATCAGAGTCAGATAAAAGATTCAAAAGTAGATTATGCAAATGGCTTCTGTTAAATCCTTTCTATTGTATCAATGAATTCCTTGAAAATGTAATTTCTCTATAGTTACCAGATGTATATTTACACTTGTGCTAGTGAATGTCTTATATCTTAATAGTACTGTATTGTGACCTGTATTTCAATTTCACCAATTTAAAGCTTTAATGATTGATTATTGACACACATTATTACCTAAAGACTGTTATGTGACATTGTTTTTTCATTATTATTGTATTGTACCTGATATTTGACGTTGTCTGTGTTCCATGAATTTGATGGCAATAAAATTTTATTTATTTATTTATTTATTATGTGTCATTATCATTACTTTAGTATTATTAAGTAGTGGTTATTTCTTACACTTGCACGAGTTGTTTGTTTATTTTGTTCTTTTCTTGTGGAAATAAATATATTATTATTATTATTATTATTTATTACCTTTGTGTATGAGATATTAAGCCGTTCTCGGACTTTTCACCCACTCGGTATAGTATGGTAGGTGGACGCAACTAGAAGTAATCACATCTTTCCGAAAAATGTTAGGAAATAATCACATTGGATGCATTTAAGTGCGTGTATGACCACGTATGACCAAGCGCGCAGATGAGAAACAAAATCTGGAAAGAGACATAAATAATAGAAGCACGTTGTGACTTGCCTCTTGCATGTAGCTACTCACGTACACTGAACGCAACCAGCAAGTGCAAGCGTTCAGTGTAAGTGTTCCTATAGCTCTTTCCACATTTTGTTTCTCATCTGCGCGCTCACAATTATCATTATAATTTGTGAAAATTGCCACATCTATTCAATCTATCCAATAAAGAAGCAAGAAATCCGACGTTTGACTAAAAAAGATGGCCGACTTGTTCTGTTTTGTATCTGTAGGAGGTTAGGTAGCCTATTTACACAAGGTCCTGCTTCTAGGCTATAGCATAGAGAAGCTATAGCGTAAGTAGATATCCCATGGTATAAGGAGTTTATGTCGTAACTTTTACTGTTATCTCAAGCCGATAGTCCACGTAGCTCTTTCCCTTGAAGCTGTGTGACACTGGTAGTCTTTCATATTGTGCCGTTCATACACTCTCACCCCAACAAAACAGTAAAAATCGACAATAACCAACAGTAATTGGCTTGAGATAACAGTGAAAGTTACGACATAAACTCCTTATACCATGGGATATCTACTTACGCTATTGTTTTTCTATGGCTATAATGAGACTTTTTATGAAGTCAGCACCCAATGAACGCTAGTTTGCTATATTTATCTGTCATTAGATAAAGATACCTTCTTATCAGCTATCCTCTATATAAGGAGTGACAAGGCAGAGAATCGGCAACAATGTACTCCTATCTTTCTCCACTTCCATTATAAAATGGACCTCACTACATACTGTAGCCGTGGCTAGATTTTTCACTCTTTTAGGAATTTGACCTTTACCTTGAACAGTGTCAAGTAGAGTGGCAAACGTCAGCCACTGCAGACAAGACGGTCTCAGCGTGACGGGTTTTCCGCTGGTGAATAGAAGGCCGAGCAGAGCGGACAGCGACAAAGTCGTGCCGACGACAAAGCTGACGCAGAGCAGGATGAGCGCAGGCCAGCGGTGACCCGTTGGTTGGTCGGTCCGGGATGGAAGTATCTCGACTGTGCCGTTGGCGTCCACTAGTACAGTCAGTCTGCGTTCTAACATGTCAGCACAAGTTTGATGGTCTCTAAAAGCAAAAATATAAACATTGTTTAGACTTTGGATGGTTTACAAATTCTGAAAGAAAAACATTGATAAAATGGTCTGTAATATTGAATAAAAAACGTTGTTTGATCGTCTGCAAAACCGGAAAGATGAACGTTTTTTGATAATGGAAGAAAGCATTGAGCATTGTTCTGATTAATCTATAGTGGGATTCATGTTTTGCATTCAATTTACATTGGTTTGATTAAATGTTTGGTTTGTCATGTTTGTTTGTTTAACATTGGTTTGAAATCCTTCTCTTATATCTTATTCTTATATCTTCTCTTCTCTTATCTAATTGGACAAATCCAATAGCTCTATCTCTATCGTTTCCCAGCAGACGGACGTAAGCCTATGCAGACAGGCGGATGAAAAATTCCTACCCATGTGTACAAATGTGGCAATGCACACATTTTTTCCATTTGGCACGCCTGCATGAAGACGTTCTCCGTCTGTCTGCAAACGTTTCTGTCTGCTGCTGCTGCTGTGTGCGTTTGCAAATTGGATTTGAATTAAGGGTGATGCCCACATGGGCTCAAGGCTTGTGCGTGATTATCAATCTACACAAACTACTGCATGGCTTAATTATAATTATTATTTGGGAGTAATCATAATGTTATGGCTTAGCTTATTGTATTGAAATTAAAATAAAATACGAGTACCTATATTATTTGACATGATGAAATGAAGGAAAATAAATTGTTTTCTATTCTACCTGTACTTGCTAGTTTATACGATGCCAATTGGCGAGATAATTGTCATAAGCCAACTGACTGGCATGATATTATTGTCTTCGTATAAACACTTAAGGCCAATTGTCTTGCCAACTGTCCCGACAATTGGCCCGAAATTCAACTGTCTCCGGGAGTAGACTATGGACAGTCAATTGGGCCCAGCGAGCCCCCCACCACTCGGAATTTCAGTTGTCGCGACAATTGGCGCCGTGTGAACGGTGTAGGCCAGTAGCGCTGTCTTGGTTTTGTCAGTTCAGCTGTTTATAGTCACAACAGATGACGAGAACTCGGAGATGTTTAACTGTCAACTAACGTGCCAATAGTTGGCCGCGTGTAAACATCTTCTCGTCTAACTGGCCTGACCTCCGACAATCCGCAACCACGTGATGACAATTGTCCAAAGACAACTGTCTCGCCAATTGACATCGTATAAACTAGGCTTCACTGATCTTCCTGGGGCCTGTTTCATAAAAGTTACAAGTCCTGTAATACAGGAGAATCACTATTCCAATTACATGCAATAATTTAATCCAATTATTTTTCATAAAAATAATTCTACACTTGTAAAATCACCTGTAATATTCGCCTGTATTACAGTTCATTCATTTTGAATTAATGTTTTCATTGGCCAGCGAGCCTAATGTAATATAATATTTTTAAGTGCTACTTAAGATGTTTTGGTGGAAAATCCACATTATCAAACTTCTGACGATGGACAGATTGCATTCATGCTGGAAAATAACTTTGTTAATGATGCATAGTTGATAAATTATAAAAACTACTTAACTTACATAACTTATAACAGTTATGTGAGTAGTAATGTTTCAAAAAAAGTTAATTATCAAATGTTAATGATTAAATTAACGACATTAATTAAATTCGTTTAATAAAAATCATAAAATATTATGGACGTACATTTTCTGAATATTCCCAATAACGCTTTATTGAGGAAAGCTTAATCTAAACCGTTCCTAATATTGATAAGTTTCCTGCATCATATTGTGAGAAATTCTGTCTTTGAAAATTCTTGGCTTATGAATAATAACATAGTCATCTTTACCAGAACTAGAACTACTACCTTCATCCATTTTAACACATGCATTTTCAACAAAATGTCGCTTTTCAAGATTCTACCTACACTTGTAAAAGTTTTAGGATGGTCTAAACAATGATAAAATATCCGACATCTTACAGGTCCAGTAATACAGGAAGTTTCTTTTTATGAATCACAATTATGATAAAGTCCTTTATTATTCACTTGTAATACAGGAAAATGTCTTGTGAATTGTTTTACAGGGAAAATAGTTTATGAAACACAAACTTCTAAATTTTACCTGTGATACAGGAACTTCTCCTGTATTACAGGACTTGTAACTTTTATGAAACATGCCCCTGATTTATGAATCAGACATTTTTTCCAATAAAAAAAATTGTGTTGAATTAGCCTGCTATTCTCTATCTATTCAAACTACAATTTTTTGGGGAAGATCATGGTAGAAATTTTGAATAATACACTTTTCCAGTGATCAATGTAGTGAAATAGCAGTTAATTAATACAGTACCGTATCCTATTTCCAATCCAATTTCAATATAGTACTTTCATAAATTACAGCAATTATAGTTATTGTTTTTGAGTTGAACAATATCTCAATTTATGAGGATATTTTTAGGTATGGAACCATTATTGCTTGATGGTTTCATGGTAGGCTAATACAAACATGAGCAGTTCATTTTGAGTTTATCTCACTTGTTTTACTTATTGAATATGATATTCATAAATTATGTTTAGAACAGCCTACATTGTAATCCAAATTATGACCTTAAAATATACCCTTTTATGATCACTTACCTGAATCATTGCTTATTTTATGCAATTTTCTTTAATTGGGAAAAGATTTTCTGATTCATATTTCAGGAAGAACAGCAGCTCCAGATCAATGGAAAACAATAATTTTTCCACATTTTCATCATGTCAAATAACTCACCAGTCATTAAACTCGAAGAATAAACATATTGCACAATACATCGCAGTACTCTGGTATCACACCTTGAGTAGGAATGATAATCAATCTATGGAAAAAATCCTTCGCAATTAGAAAAAAACATAGATTGTTGTTTTTATCAACTCTTCACTTGAAAATTAACACTTCATTTTTGGAAGGTGAGGCAATACCTACTACACAGGTAGGCTGAATGTAAACATCTAATTCACTTTTTTCAAATAGGTGTATCTGATAACTGATTAATTATCATTCACAAAGCATCTGATAACATATTATAATATGAACATCTTCAAATCTAACTATTTTCACAACCCTTCATCTTGATTCTATCAAATTTTTTTGACGAAAGAAAACTAATCCATTTTGAGATTGAACAATACACGTGTGACTAATGACATGGACAATTCCCGAGCGTTGACTGCCTACAATTCTCTCTTTCTCTCTCCAACCAGTAGCGTTACACTGTTTTGACTCATGTTTCTATAGAAACTAGCCGAATCGATATAGAACGCTATAGTATTCTATTGTGGAGGCCTATTCTTGTCAAAAAAGACCCGGAAGCAACAAGTTGTTCGACAATCATCATCAACGTCATCATTGTCAAGATCATCATCCGTCATATCAGCTAATTGAAAAGGGGGAGGGCTTGGTGCTCCGAATCCTCTCTCTCTCTTTATCTATCTATCTATCTTTCTCTCTCCCCCTCCCCACCGATTAACAAACTGAGGCCTATTTATAAAAGTTCTAGTTTTCTAGTAATAAGAAGAATAACCAATAGTGAAGAATAACCAATAGTGAAGAATAACCAAAAGAAGGATTACCTCATTGCTCATTCTAGTTCTGTAGTCTAGATTAATTTTTGAAGAGCCTGTGTTTCAATAGCTATTTTTAATATGCAATTACAATGTACTTCTCAATGGATGGCCCAATTTTGAATAGATCTATTTAATTTATAATACTTTATAAAGTATTTTTATGTAGTAAACGCCTCAACTTATTACATAATATATTTTTTTTATAATGAGGTCCACATAATAATGGAAGTATTTGATCAACATTGGTGTTGCTATATCCTTCTCTATCATTCGACAAACCAAATAGATTTGGTTCCAAAAAAGGGAATTCTGCGATAAGAGTTGCCTACGATCATCTATCTATAGCTTACTGATATAATTAATTTATACAGTTGCAACTTACATTTTATAATTGTATCTAAGAACTTTAATAATGTGAGTTAGCTCTGATAATTCAGGCTAGTGAACTAAGCTGCTATTCTCTTCATGTTGAAGTCAGATTTGGATGCGTGGAAATGAAATGTTTTCTGTAACTTCTGATACTGTGATAGACGAGAAATAGTGAAACTTATCCATAATGGAAACACTATCATATAGTCTCAAATCACTATTTTATTTTTACGAATTATTTTCTTAAAAATCAATTCGTGATATCAGACTACATTATTCTAGTGTTTTCATTGTTTTCTCTAATATAAATACAAAATGAACATCAAATTGTTCTCCTTCTCTCGTACAATGTAAGCTTACTAGAAGTAATATTAACCAACAGAAAAATTCTTAACTATTTTCTAAAAAAGCTAATTGTAGATTTTCTTCAATGCGGCATTGCTGTGACTAGGCAAAATAGAAGCTATTCAAAACCATAAATCGTACCTAGCTACTCCTATCATATTCAACCAGTTAATTTTTAATCAATTTCATAATTTATATTACAGTTATAATATTATAATAGGATACTGAGTTGAATTGTTTCTGATAAATATTATCAAACGAAAATCCCAATTAAATGTTGTAAATCACCCCGAAGACTTCTGCTACTGCAAATATTGACAACCGGGTAAACAGCTAGATAGAATTTCGTTTAATATTGATTATTCATTAATTGGCATCTGAACAAATGCAACTTACAACCTATTTCCATCTGTGAATTGTTTCTGTTTATCTGAAGTACTTTTTGTAATGCTTTATTACTAATATTGCATGGTTGCTATTTTGAATACTTCAAGCCCAGACGACTAGCCGAGTCTCATAAATAAAAACCTACCTTAATTGTACGCCATAATGTAATATTATGATTGATGTATGACTAGTATAATCAAGGAAGTAATTAAATATCATGAAATACAAGTAGTACTTGTAAAAAACCGTTTAATTACACGTTATCAACATTCAAACACTGCTAATTACTTTATTTACAAAACAGTTGAATATTATTGCTACTGAATACAGTATAAGCGCATAGCTGCGGGAGTCAATGGCCCATATGAATAAAGTTGAGCATTTGCTCATACTTCTAAAATATGGAGCATTTGCTTCATTTTCTATGAGTAAACGTGAGCAAAACCTTTTGCTCATGCTCATCAAAGAATAGTTTGAGCATTTGCTCAAAATTGTATGAATAAACTAGAGCATTTGCTCAACTTTTGAAGCAAATGCTTCAAAAAAGGTGAGTCTAGTCTAGAACAGCTTATCACCTTTTGCTCATAGTAAAATGGCTCAACTAATTCGTATGAGAAAGAGGAAACTATACCAGATACTATCACAACCAATAGTGTAAAACTATAAAACTCTTTTTAGATTCAACTATGATATATTATATCACCATTATTCCTACAAAAGAATAAATACAAAAGCTACCTGTTATAAAGATAGCCATCACAAAATAGGAAATAGGCATTTAAGAATATGAGAGTGTAGACGATTATAAGAATATGCTGAAGATTATTATAGAGATGATATTTTTTCACGCTATTATTTTAAAATTCTAAACTCAACTAACCAAAAACTGTATTCATAAATATAGAAAATAGAGCAGACGACGCAAACACAAGCGGTGCCCCCTGTTTGCATATTTAGCGCTTCCGTGAGCTTCAAAAATGAGCAAATGCTTTTGCTCATGAGCAAAACCTTTTGCTTAATGCTTTTGCTCATGAGCATTTGCTCTGGTTTTATTCATATGGGCCAATATTGTCATAGACAAAAGATAGCACAAGACGATATCCCATGGTATAGGTAGACTAGTTTATGTTCCAGATTTCAAGCCGATTTCTTGTTAAATCAAGCCAATTACTGTCGACTACACTGTCTATTATTACTGTTTTGTTGGGGTGAGAGTGTAAGAACAACACAGTATGAAACCACAAGCGTCAAATACAGTATCTTCACGAAAAACAACTACTTCGACTATCAGCTTGAGTTAACATTAAAAATTTGGTGTGGCGCACTCACACAACTTTCCTTGCCGTTTGATCACCTGACGCTAGTGTTCATGCGCATCTCAAGTCCACTATTCAAAGATCTTAGCCAGCTGGTGACAGTACAATAACGCTGGAGACACACTGGTGGGTCTGGTGTCAGGCTGGCTCAGGTCTGGTGTCAGAGTTTTCAGGTCGCAACTGATCAATTTCAGGGCCTTTGACATGACCTAACGACTGCTTTTTAGGCAGCCGGGACCGACGGCTTAACGTGTCCATCCGAAACACGGGAGTGGCCCGAGATGAATAGTGAATGATTCAATAGAATCAACAGTTGCCAACAGTTTGCAATTGAATAATCACATTTTCTCGAATTTCGAGCTTATTTTCAATTTTAGGTGAAAATGTTACTGAACATTAATTGTAGAGATTTTCATGCTTAATCTTTTCCACTCGAAATTTTTTGTTCAAATTGTATCTGAAGCCTGATAATTAGAAATCTAAAATCAAACTTTGCATAGATGGGGCGGAGGTCCTGACATTTTTACAGATATGTGGCAGTTAATACAGCTTATCACTGACTATTTTAGGTATGAATTTGATCAAATTCGTTGGAGCCGTTTTCGAGAAAAACACGAAAAACCCAGTTTTTAACATAATTTTTACCATTTTAGCCGCCATCATGAATTGCATTCAATCGGAATTGTTCGTGTCGGATCCTTATAGTGTAAGGTCCTTACGTTCCAAATTTCAAGTCATTCCGTCAATTGGGAGATGAGATATCGTGTACACAGACATACTTACACTCATACACACACACACACACACACTTACAGGCCAATACCCAAAAACCATTTTTTGGACTCAGGGGACCTTCAAACGTATAGAAATTTGAAAATTGGGGTACCTGAATTTTTTTCGGAAGGCAATACTTTCCTTACCTATGGTAATAGGGCAAGGAAAGTAAAATTGGAACTTAAATGCCCTATACCATGGGATTATCCTCTTGTGTTATCTTTTCTCTATTATATTACTTATCAAATCTAATCTAAAATTATTTTAGATGTGCTGCTTTATGTGACGTGATGCGGGACTTAGTTTATTTCAAAGTTTTTAAAATTATATTTAGTTTTTGTTTCTAAATTTTGAAGTTTGCTGCTTTCAGAAGGCCTTCTTACTCCGTTGCGGTAGGATAGATTGCTTGGCATACGTAAACAGACTTAGAAGTCCGTATTTTTTGCTTTTTCTTGAGAAATAGTTGCTGACAAGATCGTTATCGCCCCCTGTAACATACAGTCGAAAATAATTACAAGTTTGTATTGAAAAAAAAAACAAATTTATAATGGGAAAGAAAAGCATTAAACACAATAGTTATTTGTGCAACTAGTGCGCAAAGTGACAGTTTGCTGCACCGAAAGAAACGTTTACGCCCGAGCCGTAGGCGAGGGCGGAATGGTTTGTTGAGTGCAGCAGAGGAACTTTGCGCACGTATTTCACATTAAATTTTTCCTACAGTTACCATTGAATATGAAAAGTGGGTAATTATGGGTAAAATTGCCTGAAATCCATCAAATGTTTTTCTGTGTAATTTTATTATTGATAAAAACCTTAATTTATTGTCAAATTGAATAATGTATGTGTGTTTGAATGGCGGGGCGGCTGTGTGGTGTGTGCTGTGGTGGCACTGTGCTGTCGCTGTCCTTGGTTATAATATCTAATTAATGCTGTGCTCGTGCTTCGTTGCACCTATGCTCACTATAGCAGCCCAGTCACCAACTTTATTTTGATTTTGCTGCACTGTTGCTCCATATAACCTACTAACTATTTTGCGTTGTCATGTTGCAAATCTGGAGTGCAGAAAAAATTTTTCCCGCACTAGAGCGGAAAAGTGATTCTTTGCGTTCTGTAATCAGTGCAGCAATGGCCACTTTTCAACGTAAATGTAGGAAAAAAATATTTATTATTAAACATTAGAATAATCAAATTCAACTTTTTAAATGGACCGTTTTCGCTTCCTAGTGGTTTCCATACAAGATGACCTGGTTGAGGTTCTGATGAATCTTCATCAACTTCAGTAACAGGAGGACACAGAATGTCCTTGAACTCATCTTTGCTTTCTCTACAATGGAAAATTATGTCGATTTTCTTTAAGAGTATTTTTTTCAAATAGCTCATAGATTGGGTACAGATTACATTGAAAAATACGGTAATGAAAAATGAAGTTTATGATGATAAAAATGTAGTTAGATAAAAAAATTAAATTATTTTTCATGAACTGAAGTTTCTAAAAGCTGACTGATACAAGCTGAAAAGGGGCCAATTGTCGGGCAATGGTATAACTCCATAACGACAACTGGTCCCCTCTTCTGCTACATTACTGAATGACCAGTATTTGCTATACTGTAGTTTCAATAATATTACAACTCGATTCATAATGAATAATGAAATACAAAGAAACCTTTCGGCATAATTACTGTGTTGTGAATCCATTCTTTTCAAATATTGATTTGGTATTTTATTTAAAAACACACTTGAAGTGAGAACACTTTTTTTGCAGTGACGAAACTTCGACCTCTTGTTGGTATATTAATAACCATGAAATAAGAATCTGTTTCCTCAGTCTGTAAATGACCAACAACAGGTCAAAACTTTGTCACAGCTCAAACTTAGTACCGTATTTCCAATTCAAAAGTGATTTTAATCCAAAGTACGATGAAACCGGTTACATCACAATCCATAGTGAAGATAAGCTGTGAAATGAATTTATTTTGAATATGATTGAACAAGTGAAATAAAATAAAATGGAAATGGAGTAAAAGAGAAAATTAGAGTAAATAGAATGAAATAAATGATTCTTCAATGTTGTTTTCCATCACGAACTGCTTACTATTAATTCACTTTTTGCAATTAGAAAAAACGACTAGCAGTCAGATATTTTACAATAAATGAATTAATCACTCACTTTGACAACGAGATCTTTCGGCAGGTCCGCCATCTTCTTGGTTGTCATGGCGGTCAGATGGCATCTACTCCAATAGACACAAACAGCACACTAAAAATTGCCATTCTATCCTTCTACTTGTCTATGAGTACAACCAAGAAGATGGCGGAACTGCCGTAAGATCTCATGTCACAGTGAGTGATTAATTCATTTATTGTAAAATATCTGACTGCTGGTAGTTTTTTCTAATAGCAAAAAGTGAATTAATAATGAGCAGTTCGTGATGGAAAACAACATTGAAGAATCATTCATTTCATTCTATTTACTCTAATTTTCTCTAGTCGTTTTTTCTAATAGCAGAAAGTGAAATAAATGAATAAAATAATCAAGTGACATGGAATAGAATTTATTTTATAATAAAAATTTACCTAGTAGGGGTCTAGTCTCAGCCACTGTTGGTAACACATTCTCGTTGGCAGATAATGACACAAATAGAGCAAATGGCACAAGCCATAAGCACAGAGTGAAATACGCCATTACCTGAAAAATACAAAAAATTATAATATTAGTAATATGATACAGTTGAACAAGTCTCATCTATTATTATCATCTGCCTCAATACCCACGCACAAGCCTAGAGCTCATGTAAGCATCAACGTTAGCAAAAAGTTAAATATGCCATAAATAAATAATGAAATATTTTCATTATTTTCACTAATTCAAATGCAACATATTTAATGATATTTTGCATGTTATTAGTATTTTTCAGTATTATCAGTAAACACGTTACCAACAGTTACGTAATGGAAGGTTGGTAACAAAGACCTTTAAGAGATGCATCTTTAAGGTATTTGGTTGGTAAAAATTGTGAACCTATTTCGGACTATGTGTAACCTTATCTAAATTTGGGAGAGGAATAGCACAAGGTTACCTTACGTTTTCTGACCCTTTCATTTTAATGATGTACTTATTGTATGAATCAATAAAGAATAGCCTAAATCATAAAGTTGGTGAGCATGTTGGTGATATTATTTATATTCTGGTAAACAATCATGTTATTATGAAAAACTCAACTTGAACTTAATATACATATTAATATACAATGAGGAATAGCACAAGGTTACCTAACTTTTTCTAATCCTATCATTTTAATGATGTACTTATTGTATGAATCAATAAAGATAAATCATAAAGTTGGTGAGCATGTTGGTGATATTTATATCCTGGTGAACAATCATGTTATTATGAAAAAATCAACTTGATCTTAATATACATCTTTCAAATTCAACTACAATGCAGTTAATTGTAAATCGACGAGAATTTAACATTCAGTACACCTCTAAGGAAACCCTGTTTGGAAGCAAATGTTGCAAGGTATATGTTCAATAACCTTGTTTGGAAGAAATTTTCCAAGATAGGTCTATATGATTCAAAACGACTTTTCAATCAGCTTATATTGAATTGTGAATAAGTTATTGACATGATATATGACAAATTTCGTAACTATATCAATCAATACACTCTGTAGAGAGTGAATTTGTGCTTCCTCATAAACTGACATGTTGTTTCTAGTATTTCATTCCAATAGGATGTTAATGTGTGATTTGTAGAGTGATAGTACTGAGGATGTATTTTGGTTCAGCTGTAACTCCGTATCTTTATGGTTTGCTTGAGAACAAATAATATGATTATTTATTTTAGTTATTTATACAACTATATCAATCAATTGACCACTGAAAACTAATATAAATCATATGAATAGATAATTAGATCATCATAATAATGGCTTTTATTGGCAGAGAGCTTCTTTCAGATGTCCTACTTCGCCATAATACCCAATGGCAGTTTTCACACTTACTTAATCGGCCGACATTTTTATCGTCACAACACCCATCATGTAATCTATTCATGTATACTTATCAGTATTTGAATATTAAGATGTATTGATATAATTATAGTGAGGCCATATTTTCTCAATACATTATAAAAATTAAGTAAATAATTGTATCTTCAATCATGTAATATGTAACCAATGCCTTTCTCTGAATAAACTCCTCTGATCATATTGTAACCACGACCAAAGAAACTGTAAATGATGTCCTCCGATTGGCAGAGAATCAGCTGTTAGTGAGAATTGGCCAATCGGAGGACATTCTAGGTATAAATGTCGACCAACAATCAGTAAGTGTGGGAAAGGTCATTGTAAATTCTGACCTTCCCATTAGTGAACAATACATCATATCAATTGGGAAAAGAGAAACAGGGCGAGTACTTGAAAGATGTGATACAATATTATGAGTAAAATCGGCCTCAAGTCGTTTTGTTACTCTATGACTGCAGGAGAGAAATTACAATAAATAATACCATAACTTGAATACTCAGCTATGAATAATACTGACCTCTGAAAATGAATAGTACACACTGCTAAAGTACTGGAATGCGAAGTAATGGTTGACAAAGATAAGTACAATGGCCGATATGAATGCGGGAGAGAGAACGGCGACAAACGGAAACGTCTGCAAAATATAAAGATGTGCGACTTGACTGATAATGCCGCAAACCACCATTCGCAGTGGCAAATCTTCGAAGATTAGGAAACATATGTAACAGCCCAGTGTCCACTGTGAACAGTAATTCATATAATATTACACGAGAATATAGCGTCAAGTCAAGTTCTGTTTCTTGTAACGTATGAATATGATTTTCTTCATTTCCATAAATAATGTTATAATACTTTTCAAATGCGTGTAAGTTCATTTCATATACTAAAGTGCAGCCTTCATTTCTTTCGACTTCACAAAAAATTGATAGAATTGAGAAAAGAAGCGAATACATCTTTGTTTCCAGATAAAACTACTTAATTTATGTGTATTTTAGAATTGGATTTCTCGGCGTAGCAGCCTAGAGGTCCTGGGTTTAAACTCAGATACAAAAAAGTGGCCAAGTCTCTCCCATGTTATTGGATGGGCACTTTTGTCGGTCCCGGCTGGAGTATGACAGTCTTAATGCCCATTGACGGCTCAAATTGCATATTTGACAAGTTAAACCTCTACGCAGAGATTCCGCACAAAAAAGCTTTAAAAATCAACCTACTTTACCCTGTAACTGATCATAGAAATTTAGTTATTTGATAAAACTGGATCAGTTGACATTGAGATGTCTACTCACATAATCAATTTGAAACATCAATTTTTAAACAAAATCATGTAGTATACTAGCAACGTTAGTAGTCTACTAACTTTGGTATACTAGAATATTACAGATATAATTGAATAGTGAAACATATTATTCAATATTAAAAAAAAAAAACATGAATATTAAAAACAGGTGTTGACGAAATATAGCCTAAGATACTTACAAAAGTCATCCATAAAATTATCTTTTTGGATAAAACTGTATACTCTTCAACAAGCTCAGCTAGGTAATACAATCCAGCAGCTGAAAACAAATGAACATAGATTAGATGGTAAAAATTTTTAAATATAATGTGACACAAAATTCTACGTAAGAAGTAAATGAAAAAGTATTGAGATATCACTGTTGGTCTAAGAAGGTCTAAGGATTGAACAATAACCATGATGTATTATGCTAATTAAAATGTATTATGTAAATTGACTTTGAATCTTCAAAATAATTGTTTTATTGTGCTTTTAATCTATTTATAGACAAGTTTAGTTAGCTAAACTACATATAACTATTTTATTGATTACGCTAATTAATATCTTAAACGATATTAATCAATATAATAAACCAAATACATCATGTCTATTTGATAAGAGTTTATGTTATGTGTACTAAGTTTTAAGTTCAAGAAAAGAACAATACAGTATTGCATTTTGAAGGGTAAATTTGACATAACCTAACTTACCAATTGCAACAGTTATAAAGAGTATCTGGACTACTAAAGCAATCCAACTTAGAAGGTAGAGGAACCACATTTTGTATTAATAAATATATCACTCAGTTACCCACTTTGGTAAGTTACATTTTACAATAACAATGTAGAATTCATAAATGATTAGTACTCTACTTCCTTCAAGTTCTGTAAATATAATTCATACTGAGGGAATTCACTTGGAAGATAGATGAAGAACTCACAGTACCCTTGAAGAGTAATCACACAAAAATATTAATAAATACGAAAGGGATTTTTAAATGTTATTTTATACAATAAACAAAAAATGAATATTTATGTTGTATGTTTCAAAATCTAATCAAAATACAACACATCAGCCGGTTCGGCCATTTGTTTTTGACTTGAGCTTAGACAGAATGATTTATAGAGTTTTGAATTAATGTATTATTTGGTTCAAAAATGAGTAAATTATATTTTACAAATAGAATGAATTGATATTTATGAAAATAAACTTGAAATTATTATGAATTCTAATTTTACATCTTATTCCCTGATAATATTTTTATAGAATTTTTGTAATTCCATGCAGATTTTTACTTTGACCTTTCCATGAACTTATTGCATCATAGCATACAAGTCATTTCAACATTTTAAAGATGGCTGATTTTGATGGTTTTCTTCGTTGTTTACTTTAGAAAACCAAAGTAATTAGACATCAGACATTCTCATTTTATTTGTTTTCAATGTAAGTTTGCTCTATAGTTTCAGCAATAGAAGTTCGAGGATGAGCATCAATAGTCGAAAAATGAACATAATCTTATCGTTATCAAAACAATAAAACTACACAGTCGTATGACAGGTTAGTTGTGTAACTATTATAATAGTTTTATATTTATCTCCTTTTTAAGATCTAGTTTCAAACTCATCGTTTGAATTTGAATCATGTTTCAAGTCCCAATTATAAAGTTTGTGCTCCTTAATACACTGATCTATTTTTTGATTTTGTAAACAGACAATCACCGGTTGATAATTTTTTCCTACACCGTAACTCTCTGATTTCTTAGCTTGTTGTCAAGCGACAGAAGCAGATTTATGCGTAAAGATTGTAATTCTATTGTAGGATCATTGAAAATTAATTAACTATTTTTTTGCAAAAGAAAGGGAGTTGCTGATTAAAGTATGATGGTAAATTTGTCCTTAGCCTTACCCTGTTTAGCCTACTTGCTATTGTAGGCAAATCTATTTTCATAAACCATATTCGTCCGTATTTGGTTCAAAAATTGTTTTATTGAAGATTGATTGACGTTTTCAAATAGCTTGGGACATCAGAGTTACTTACCTTATTATTGCAATATCCATAAACTATAATCCTATCCCAACGGGCAGCTCCAAAGTGCGGCCCCTCGTTTCCAAAAATACGAATAAGGGCCAAGCCACACGAGGCGTTCTTTCAGTCGTCATGACAATATAGGAAGCTCTCTTAAATAAGCTAATCAATGAGCTTCTTGCCATGTCATGCCGTGCCGAATCGTCTGAAAAAAAGGGGGTAAAGCCTTTAGCGTGTTTCTTTCTCAATAATTTATAATATCCAATAAGCTTATAAAATTTATCCATCAAGAAACGTTCCTGTGAAGATCGAGTCAGTCAGTTAATTTTCCACATGACAGAAACCACTGGTCAAACAACCCACACTTTACTCGATCATTAAAAAAAAAACTATTTTATAGACTCTTTTCAATCAGCCACTTAGTGCCGGTTGCACAACAGTCGGTTAAATTTTAACCATGATTAAATACACTAGAACCAATCTAAGAGCCACTTTTCAAAAACACCTCTGATTGGTTCTCGTAAAATTAATTACGGTTAAAATTTAAACGGCTGTTGTGCAACCAGGCCTTAGACAAGGAGAACCTGAAGACATTCACCAGACACGCCATCACCAACTATGGTAAGTGGTTAAACGTCCTTAGCGCCAGCATAGGGAAACAGTCTTTCACCTTCGACAAACAACAGCGTGGCACATCCAAATTTAACCTTCTCCGAGTGTTGTAAGGTTGCACTTGCTTCCTTTGCTGTAGCGATGTAATGTTGCTCCACACATATAGAAGTGAAGCCAGAATGTAATGTCCACAAACTGTGTGGATGCCCAATCTGCGGAAGATTGGCTAGCAACGTACATCATACTTGCTATATGTGATAGAAATAGAAATATATTTATTAGCCGATAAATACTTGAAACAGTATAGTGGACCATGTCACATATATACTTCTCAATATAACGAATACAGTTCACAACACACTTTTAAACATTAATCAATGCAACATAACAATTTATCAAGAGCTTTCTTTTGTAGCAGTAGAATGTCTCTAGCATGCGACGAATGATCGCAGATCAGGATACTATACTGTGTGCGACTACCAAAAACTGCATGGTACAACATCAGCAATCGCTCGATTCTCAGTAGCGCTCTTAACTTTCTGAAAAGATATAAGACTTGACAGCTTCTTGCACACTCCCAGAATATGATGCTCGTAGGTCAGTTTTGATCTATACTGAATTCAAGGAGGGTAACAGATGCCTGGTTTAGATCTGTCTTGTCTGACCTTGTCTGACTCTGATCTGTCTCGTCTGACCTAAGCTCCTAGGTCAGTTTTGAATCTATATTAAATTCAAGGAGGGTGACAGGTGCATGGTTTAGATCTGTCTTGCCAAGAGTACACATCACTTTCTGGGTCGCTCCTTCAGTGAGAAGGATCCTATTTGCGGAGAACCAGTCCCTGGTCTCAGCGAAGAGTTGCTGCGCTCTCAATCCTGATGCAGTGGGTTCACCACCCATACTTGTTATTGTGGTATCATCTGTAAAGAGAACGCTTCAGTCCTCTAGTCTCAGATGGTTGATAATAATCAGGAACAGCAAAGACTAAAGCACTGATCCTTGAGGTACATGTTTTCTCTTGAGGTAGCCCTCAATGGTGAAACGACCTTTTTACGATCCAGCAAATAATCTGCCACCATGATCCTTGCTCTGCCCCCGAAAGCCATATCTGGAGAGCTTTTCCAGTAGGATCTTGTGAGATACGCAATCGAACGCCTTAGTCAGGTCACACAGCACTAGGCTAACTGAACTCTTTTCCCCGAAAGCCTTATAGATTTTGTTTACCATATCCTAATGAATTAAGCATGATATATTTACGAATGAGTGATTAAATGAATATGAATCATTTCGATCCATTGTAGAACAAGTTCCATATTATCTCACTGATTTCAGATGATATCTACTAGAAATCTTCTAAGAATGTGACTTTTGACTTGAGAAAGAACCCGTTTTCTGAATTGGTGCATCAAATATGGCGGAGTCTGAGCATCAGTCGGCATGCAGTGAGGACAATAGTTCGGTGTGCGACGAAGAGAGAGCGCGCAAGCTGTTCCAAGCGTGTGACGGAGATGGAGATGGTTTTATTGACAGGTGGGTGCTCATTTTGAAGAAATTTAGCTATATTGTTCACCTTCAATGTTTTTTTTTTTGCATGGAAAACGAAGTGATTTCTTTTTTTTAAATGATTAATGCAATTCAATTAAAACAGAAAATATCTCAATCTAATCATTATTTCCATAATTTAAAGAATCAATCTGAATTTACCCTTCAAGTGAATTTTTCACCCAATTCACACTTACGCGACTCAGGTCGAGAAGAGACTCGACTCTAGTTAAGAGCATGTGTTTTGAAATGGTGTCGCAGATTCTAGTCGCAGAGACTAGAATCGACTTGTCTGAGTGTCACCATTTGGGAACACTTGCTCTCGACTAGAGTCGAGTCTCTTCTCGACCTGAGTCGCGTAAGTTGAGCCTTACAGTATAAAAATAATGAATAGGTTTTCCTCACTTTCACCTTGATTAAATATTGTATTTTTTTCTTCAGGGCTACTTTTTAATATAAATCTGAGTACCTTTTTTAAATTATTATAGCTATGGTACTCAGATTTATATTTTAATTTATATTCAGCTTACCATGTAAAATCATAATTTTCCAATTGGAAGAAATATTATCCTTTTCTGTTTTGGTACTCGGCATCGGAACTCAAACTATGGTTTTTGCTGGTGTCGCCGAATTAGTATAGGCTTACATGGAATATTGTGTTGAAACATTATATTATTCTAAAATATCACATTTCTAATCTGTATATTTTTGTATTTAATTGTTAACATATTTCGTAAGGCAATAACAATTTGATTTGACCCGACTCGTTAATACAATACCGTACCTAGTTATTGGTAGCCCACTCTATTCTCAGTGCATCATTAGTGATCATTATTTCACCGAAATATTTTTGTCTAATTTAGGGATTTTCCCAAAAGTAGTCTACCTTCAACATTTTTTGAATAATATTAGGGTGTGATCACATTGAAAGCGTATAATATATTTTATGTGCAAGTGCACGCTCGGTTATGCATGACCAAGCGTGCAGGTGAGAAACATAATCTGGAAAGAGCAATGGGAACACACTCACACTGAAAGGGAGCAGTTGCTGGTTGCGTTCAGTGTGAGCAGCTATATGCAAGTCATAACTTGTTTTAGTGGCACTTTCCAGAGTTGGTTTTTCGGCGCATGCATGATTAGACTTGCACTTGCTCACATATACGCTTTCAATGTGATCATACCTTTAGTCAATCCAATTCCGTTTTTTCCAGTGCGCTATCCATCTATTATTCATGCATAAATTATTAACTTGGTGGAATATTCTTATCAAACTGACATTTTTCCTAGAAGTAGATTGAAAACATGTTTTCGTTCTCGCAGTCAAGACTCACATTCAAGTTTTGTTCACACCACTGTGATCTGCATGACTGTGACAATTTCAACCATTTAGCCAAAGGTTGAAAATAACAACTTTGATTTGATTTTATTTGAACAAATACTACTAAAGTATAAATAATTAATATATTTATAAAATATAAAATAATTATTTCTTATAGTCATGACTTGCTCTACATCTGCCGTGAACTGAACCTGGAGGGTTCGGTTGAGGAACTGATGAAAGAACTTGGAGCCGACTCCGAGGGCCGAATCTCCTACAATGCATTTCTGCGTTGCCGACTTGCGCTGCGCTCTGAAATTGACGCGTTGCGCAGCGTTACTGCGCAGGAGTCCTATCTGCCCACCAGCAGTGATAACAGTCTCGGTGAGTTTTCTTATTTTCAAAAGAAATTCTCGAATTAATACATTTTGATGCCTCTCTTATGGCTTTAGATAGTCAAATCTTATGTGAAATAAATTTGGAATTCATTGGTCCAAAGTTCGTATCTTCAATGGTTATTGAGATATTTCAAAAATGTTCATAATAATTCAGTATGTTACATTCCATGGAGTATAATTTCATGGAAATTATTGCAATATCTCAATAATCATCAACTGTATAATAATTTGGTGGCTCCAATATGTTCTGAAATGGTCAAATCTTATGTCAAATTCAATTCGATTCCAATGCAAACGGTCTCAAGCTCATATCCTCAATGGTTATTGAGATATTTAAAAAATGTTCACAATTCAGGACATTTTCATGGAATATCTCAGAAATTATTGTGATATCTCAATAATCATCAACCCTTATATTTTGACGGCCCTGATATGTAATGCCAAATCGTATGTAAAATTCAATTTTGTGTCCAATGCAACCGGTCATATCCTCGATGGTTATTGAGATATTTTAAAAAAATGTTCACATCTCATGGAATATCCCATAAATTATTGTGATATAAATATATAAACATTGGCTAAATAATATTTTGTAGCACCAATATGCTCTAAAATGGTCAAGTCTTATCTAAAATCAAATTTGAAGGCCAATGCAAGCTTGCTATAAAAACTAGTTGTGTAATTCAATTCTCTCAAAAATTGATTGCCTGTTTGTTATTTTCTCATTAAACGGTTACAAAGTTGAATTTTGAAATTAACTTATATGATTGTGAAAATGTTTAATGCTCTGGAACGTGATTTCATATGTCTAATCTCACATAAACTATTACTATTACTAGCTTCTATTGCAGCTCTTTCCAACCAATCCTAAGGAGTCAAATACAGTCGAACCTCTGTATAACGAAGTCGATTATCCCGAGAAAAAAATCGCTGCAGAGAGGTATTCGTTTTTGAGAGGTTCTGTCAAGAAAACTGCCACGATCCTATGGATCTCATAAATATCGTATCACGGCGGTAAATGAATGAATATGGTACATAAAACATATAATTGCGAACGGTAGGGTACCTATTAGGCCAATATTAATATGGAAATTTGAAAATTCATGCTGTTTGAAAAAAACATGTTTTTATAAATATTTATAGAATGTAATAAAATAGTAAGTAAACTCACCAATTTATTTCCAGAAAGCTAGATTAGTACTATTAGTAGAGTTCAATCAGAGTAAATACTACGTAGCAATATTTTTCAATTTTTTACACTACTATTAGATGGAACGCAAAATACGGTTATTTTGTCAATAACTTCACTATAAATACTATAATAACTCAACTTTCATATTTTTCAATGTTTTATATTTGGAAAAGTGAGTAATTTTCGGTTGAATTTTGAATTTGAATAAAACATCATGTTCGATAAACGACTCACATCGATTAAAACAGTCAGACATGTCTGGTACACTATTTTTCAGTTTTAATCCTTGCCTGGTAATTTTGAAAGCCTCTATAACTTCTTGATCTGACGGATTCTTCCCCTCAGGTTTGTCACATCCATCATCATCATAGTCAGTTCAAAGAATTGAAATGTGTGACAAAAGCGAGAATGGGAAAGCCCAGTCGTTCACCTGCCTGGTCTACATTAATGACAAGTTCTTGGAATTCAATTCCCGACTAAAAGAGAGAGTGACCTGAATTGTCATTATTTTTAGTCTATTGACCTTTCTGCTTTTCAAAATCAAATCAAAAATCAAAATCAAATCAAATTTTATTTCACCACAACAAAAATAATACAACAAAAATAATAATCCTCAATACAAAGTTGAAAAGAAAAAAAAACATATTGATCAATACTTAAATATACAGGAAAAACAACTTTGTCAAAACAAAATAACATGTTAGGTGCTGCCTGCAAAACCGAAGTTTGAGTGCTGGCAGCGAGTATCGATATTAATTTTCAATATAAAAAATTTCAATGAAGAAATGAATAGCCTAGATGAAACAAGAATGAATATACATATGAAAGGAAATATAAATAAACATAGTATAAATGAAAATGAAAAGTAAATTCAAAAGTGTAATTTGAAGCACTAAAATATATAAGTAGCCTAATTACTGAATGATGAATTCCATTATGTGGCTTAGAAAATAAATATTACAATATTATTATATTTGTGGTCAGAAGAATAAATTAAAAATCTCAGAGTAGAAGACAGAGAATGAATCTGAGAAAATCTATTTGAGGTTTGGAAGAAAAATAAAAAGGTAACTGCAATAAAAGAAATATAGGATAATTAAGTGAAGGTGGAATTTACTAGTGCATTATGTGTGAATGAATTGCGAGATATTCACTGACTTTATCCATTCTGCTATCTTTTTATTACTAGTTTTTGCTATTAAGTTATCTGGTATGAGGTTGATCAGTCTGTTACTTATGTAAGGGAATTGTCTCCGGCATACAGTCATGTCTGTTCTATTGATTTGGAAATTACCCTGCATACGGAAATCGTAAGTTCTAATTTGTGGTGTGAATTGATTTATATTTTTAATTATATATAGTATTGTATTCTTAACAAATAACTGTCTAACTGTTAATACTGGAAATTCAATGAAAAGGAGATGTGTAGGGTATCGTCTAGGTCGGCCAAGTGCTGCTTTTAATTGACCTTTCTGCTGAAACTAAACAATTCCTTGAAAATAACCGCTACTTCCTATACACACTACATTTTGTATGTTGAAGTCAAGAGAAAACTTTGTTGTTGAGAGGTCCGAAATTCATTAAATAGAGGTAAATAAGCATCCAAATCTCTAAAAATGTCATGGGACCAGGTAAAAATTCGTTGTGTAGAGGATTTCGTTAAGTGGAGGTTCGTTATAGAGATGTTCGACTGTATTGGTTTCTTCAACTAACTTGAAAGATGAGAGCGATTAATTATTAGTTTTTATTAATTTTTTGCCTAAATTCATCTTTTCATAATGTTTTTCTATCTTATCTATGCACTCTTGGACTAACAGCTTTTAATACCTGTGAACTTCACTATTGCAATTTGTGTGTCTATGTGTTAGGTGGCAAGCCCGATACTTGGGAATTCGACAGCGGAGCAAGGGACTTGAGTCCTGAGCCTCACACCCTGCAAAGACTAGTGGAGGCTGCTGCCGGGGTCAATGCCCTCTCCACCACCAGTACTGCCAACCTACTGCAGCTGGCTAACAAGGTGAGCTGTAGGGAAAGCATATGGAATACAGTCTGATTCTTTTTTAACCGTCAGCACTGATTGAATTAGCATTGCTGTTATTTTTGTTAGGAATATTGACAGTTTGAACTAATAGAATACAGTAAGACTCACATTGAACTGTTATTATTAGCATTAGAATCAGCGTTAAGCTGGGTTTTCGATTGTGCGTAAATGCCGTCGTCGACCACGACAGGGTGAGGATCTCAGATTGGGTAGATTTCAATTTGTCTACATAACCTAAATATTATGTTCAATTATGTTTTAATGGGGGAGGTTAAGCTTATACTCTATTATACTTTTAAATGGCAATATGTTGATATTATTAGAAATGTTAGATTATTGAATAATAAACACAGATAATGAAAAGTTATTTGATCAGCTGTTTTGGCACACTTGAAATTTACGAATGTCAACAATGCTTGTCGTTGTCGACTGCGAAAATTTATGCATAAACGAAAATGAACCTTTAGGCCGATTACAGAGCTCGACCGACCTTCAGTGCGTATGTACCATCCTGACCGTACGCATCGATGAATCAGTTTTACATATTCAGAGCTCGACAGACCGTCAGTGCGTATGCACCATCCTGACCATACATCAGTTTTTCTGACTCACAAAATGGACGCATTTACAGATTGTTATTGCAGCTTATTATCTTCGTAAACGAAATATTAAAAAACGTAGATATCAAGTTCACCCAATGGTCGCCCAAAGAGAATTTCTAAGGGATTTAGTACCATTATATACATCATTGCTTGGGGTGAAGATACATTTTTCAACTACCTCAGAATGTCCATCAGAAATTTTGATGAGTTATTTCGAGCTTGTATCACAATTGGGAATACTTGCAGTCACTTTAAGCTACAGATCAAATAAATGTAGATAATATTAATAATATATGATTTTTTCAATAAAAAATTTGGAAATGATGTTAGAAATGTACCTATAGAAAACACTCTGAATTCAAATATGACACTATTAATTGAATTCACTCTTATGCTATTCAATTCAATATCAGCTGATTGTCGGGCAGAGGTGTCTGCACATTGGTTATGTTGCGATCGGGCTACTGATCAGTACAGCTCTGAAAGATTCTATTTGTTTAGCGCGTCAGTCGACCGATGGAACGGATGCGCACGAGCTCGACCGATGGTCTTCGTACGCTGTATAAAACGCATGGTCCTGACCGTCAGGATACTCGCCGACTTTCCATTCTGTGGTTCAGCGCCCCAGATCTGTAATCACTAATCTGTGATCAGGTTTTTTACTGAACGTAAAAAAAACACGATGGAATTGATCAGTGGCTTTGAACGCAACCATTATCGGTGCGTATATTATTATGATTGACAGTCGAGCAGAGTAGTGTGCTGAACAATGAAGAATTTTCTAGCTTATTAACTTTTTCATGTCAGGTTTTCAGATTCTTGAAAAACTTACAAATTTTATTCATAAAAGTTCGAATGAACTTGAAATTTGTATATTCAACTATATCATTAAAATCGGTGATACATCCGCTACAGATAATAAGAACAGATAATTTTCAAGTTCAATCGTAAGGGTATTTAAACGTCGATGTATTTGAAGCTACAGTGAATAAACTGTATGCTTGGCTACCCACTCAGTGTGGTTACTTCATCACTTCCTTACTACACGTGACGTCACGCTGGCGTTCCCCCCACCACTTTGAATCTTACACCTGTGAGTGTTCAACATTCTGCCTACTAACGTTGTTATTACCCAATGTCATGTCCTATCAACACTCAAGTTTATAGGTTATGTATTGGCTTCTTCATATTTTCTCACTAAACATTTGCACTTCAACTTCCTGAGTTTCTATCTCATATAGGTTAGTTTAAAATCAAGGAAATTTATATCTAAACCTATTGTTAGGCATTGATTGAATATGACTTGTTTGAATAAATAGATTGTGTAGAATGAGAACCACTTTAAACCGGAATGAGTGCGTGGGTGATAGATAAGTGACAAAAAATTGTTTTGTATGTTCGATTTGAATGATTTTTGTTTTTCATTTTTTGTGTAGTTGAGAAGTTGATATTGTGGGAATTATTCATATGAAATAAAAATACTAACAAATTGTTGAAAACTACAGATTTGATTGGATTGATTTTCAGTTGCATTTGGCGGCTCTGGCTTCGCTTCGTGGAGAAATATTGGATCTGTCCACTCGTCTCCATACAGTCACTGAGGAGCGTGATTTATTGGAGAAAACGCTGGCTGAAACACAGGTAAGCTAAAGGCAGATTCTCACATATCAGTATCAGTTTACGTGTGCTGTTTACTGTAAGAATATTATTCCCATGTGTTCCATTGGGACTATTCAGACTGGCTGTGTAATAATTGTCCCATTAGAACTCTTCGGAATGAAATTTTCACCTACAATGATATCGATATATCTTAATTGCTTTGATTGTCTCGTTTCTAATCGCGTTTGAATGCTATACAAGATGAAAATAGTTTCTGTTGAAATTTTTATTTTCTGTAATAATTGTTGATGTTCACTGAAAGAAAAACAACTACAGCTGAAAACTGCAGGTGATTCGTTTCGAAAAATATTTAAAAATTGAAAAAAAAAAATTCTTTTTTTGGACTCATTTTCTATAACTTTTCGGTGAAGAAGCTAGCTGTAACTCAAGTAATTGACTCTGGATATTCTAACATCTATTTATTTATTTGTTTACAAAGGCAACTCTTTACGAGTATTTTAAGCCCAGGTGTGGAGAATGATGAGGGTGTGAATGACAATGTCGCACAATCGCTTCCATTTGTAATGATTCAATGAATGAATGAGAGATGACGAAATGATGAAATGGAATCTGAGAGCGTGCACCCAGCCGATACAAAATGAGAGTGAAATAGAACCCGAATCACCTGACAAATCCACAATAAGAACCCACTTGCTACTCACTACTATCTAGTCAAAACAAATACCATACCCTATCAAAGGTTCCACTGAACAAAAAGTGTAGAAAATTCAGCAAGCTTTATTTTTGAATAGTTATCTATGTCGGTTGAACACATTGTTCTTAAGATATGAGCGTGGAAGCAAAACGCTGAAAAATGCGACTTTTAAACCACCCTCATCCCCTTAGCAAATGGGTTAGGACTGGGGACTTCTGATATGTTGTCCTCCTAACTAGTCTCAACAAAGCTGCAAAGTAAAATCTTTTTAAAAAACATTCCCTACAAATACCTTTGTCAATTGGTCTATTGTTGCCGAAATGGAGATTTCACACTCAAACTAAAGCTGCTACAAAAGATGTAGATAAATTCGTAAAAGCATGAAATTATACATCAAATTGAAGAGAATTTGATGCCTCATAAGCTCATAATCAGCATGGATTTTTCCCGTCGATTTCTAAAAAGTTATAAAAGCAAAAATAGAAAAAATTGATGAAAAACGTGTTTTTTTTTCAAAAATGTCACACCTTCAAGAGCGGATATCTCGAAAACTAGAGGAGATATAAAAAAAGTTGTAGAATAAATATTGTAGGAAATTATGTAAGCTTTAATTGACAGTCAAGTCCTCAAGATACATAGTTTTTGAGTTTTATGCGAGAAACCAAAAATGGTACCTTTAAACCACCCCCACCCCCTTAGCACAAGGGATAGGGGTGGGGACTTTTGATATGTTTACCTCCCTACTACCCTAAACAGAACTGCGGGGTCCAAAATTGTCTTCCCAACATTTCCCTCTATACCCTTTTTTGAGCATTCATTGCCTGGACTATATGACAAATCTGACTACTTCCCTCCTACACACAGACCTGTTGTCTTGTAGGGAGTTCCCTTTATATCTTATTTAGTTTTAGGCAAATTTCAGTTCACTTATATCTTAATCTATAAATTGCTTAATTGTGTAGGAGGCTTTCCTTTTAAGCCAAAAACTAAATTGAATTTATTTATTTGTACATCAATAAGAAGTCTTTCAGAATTTTATTTTTATTTATTTATTATATTTATTATTTCATCACATTACATCATAATATTGGGAATACTCCCACTTGATAGGTGATTTGTCAAATAATTGCATCCTTAGAACTAAGTAAGATTTCTAACAGGTAAAATAAACAGTAACAGTATATAAAAAACTATATAACAAAGTGTATCCTATATTAGGTCTATCATTATTCTTAGTCCTAAAAATAGAGCAAATGTGATCATTTTAATTTGTGTCATTGAGTGCAGAATTTATGGTTAATTGAATTCTGCCACCGAGTAGTACGCTTTATCAACTAAGATTCTTTTCACAGATTTCTTAAAGAGCTTTAGAGATTCGATTTTTCGAATGGTCTCAGGTAATTTATTATATAATCTTAATCCTGAATAAGAGGGATTCTTCTCATATGTCGCATGCCTATGGACTGGATACAACATTAAATGCTGATTACGTGTGGAGTAATGTATTATGTCTCTCTGTGCAAAATTGAAATTTATTGATATTACTCTTGATGAAAATTAATAACTGATAAATGTAGATTGCAGGCAAGAATAAACTATCAATCAGCTTATTCCGTTGTTGGACTTTTTTCTATATTTTTAATATTTTTGTTGAGGACGCTAGATGGATGAATCTCTGGCAATAGGTTTGTTTCTTATTGTGAAAAGCTATGTAGGCTACATTGCGCATTTTTCAATACTACAAACTCTATGAATATCAAAAGTTGTCTAAAAATTCGATCTATGTAAATAATTTGATTTAATTATTCTTGATATATGTATTATAAATTATTAGATATTCATTGTTCAATATAGATATTAGATATTATTTGTTACAGCTGTTATATAGCTAAGGTGAATGTGATATTTTGGAGCTCAAAATTTAAGTGTTTTTATTCTTTATTTTGTGAATTATAGTTTGTTTCATGTTTTTAAGAAACTTTCATCCATCCAAATTTAAAATTGTTTGTTTATTCGAATTTATATTTTAGATTGTGATTTGGTGTAGAAATTTGAATGGACATAACCTATAATATTTGGACAATTATTTAAAACTAAATTAGGAAATTGAAGAAGTTTTAGGCAATAGCCTGTTTTTTCTTTTCCGATTCTTTTTTTTTTTTTTTTGCTAACCTAATAAATAAATAAATATTTTATGATATTATAATATTTAAATTCATAAATTGTATATTTTTTAGGCAAGTATAGAAGCGTCATCTGTCCAGCACTATGAAGAGAGGATAACTGAACTCCATTCAGTGATAGCTGAGCTGACGAGGAAAATTGAAAGACAGAGATCACTAGTGATCGCTGAAGAAGAAGATCATGAACAGTCCGGTAATTATGGAATTATTCAAAATTTCCAACTTTCCTTAAATTTTCAACTCTCATTCAATTAGGTTCACTTTTTTAAACTCTCTTTTAAATAATTTTTTTCAGAAATTTGTCTCGTGTATTGTCGTTTCCGTATTAATTTTTTCTCTTGTCAAACCCATTTCAGAGGTATTTATCAAACATGAAAAAACATTTAAAATATGGAAAAAGTCCTTTTACATACTTGTATTATTTATTTACATTACAATATGAGGGCACCAGGAAGAGATACTTCCCATAATAGCCCTCTTGACACAACCAAAAATTACAATTCTAATATATTAATAGTATAATATAATATAGTCTAAGTCCAATCTAATATAGAAAATTCACCAAATTAAAGAGAAATAGAAACTACAATATTTTTTTTAACTAAAATTGAAGATTAAAGAGAGGAATAAGGGAATATTCCCCTTAAACTATCATGTAGCATCCCACTATAAAGTCTATATGTCGGGGAAAATGATATTAAGTGTAAAACTACATGTCGGAAAAAGTATATTCATATTATATTATCTTCCCATCAATTACCATTACTTATATACTCATAAAATCATCTTATATTCTTATACTCTTCTATCTTTCCTCTTATAAATCAAATGAATTGATTTAAGTTTGATTTTGACTCCCTCTTACCAGTCAAGTAATATTTTTCTTTCTCATGTTTGTTGAATGGTAAAATGTGAATTATTCCTAAATATACTTTTTTAAATTAATAAAGAACAATATGTAAACTTGAAGTACTCTTTATTATTGAAACATATTTTAATGACAAAATAAAAATGACATTACAACTTGAAAATGACCTAAGTTAGGGTCGAAACTAGTTGTAATAATATTTTAAATAATAAAGGGTACTTCAAGTTTTCATATTGTTTTTATTAATTTGTAAAAGTAGCCCATTCAAGTGAAGTGTTTTTATACTTTTTTAAATATAACACAGCTATATTAATTTCTGTAGAAACTGAAGTTATCAGCGTTGGGAGCTGTCATGACTTGGCGGATAAGGAGAAGGTGGAAGGGAATGGAAAGAGGTGTGAAGCAGACGAAGCAAGTGGAGAAGAGGAGGAGATAGAGGAAGATGATGTAGGAGAAGGAGAGGAAGAAGATCTAGTTGCCACCACTACTTGTGCTGGGGACTCACCTTCATTATCGTGGGTTCATCAGAAGACAAATTGTGTAAGTTATCCTTCATATTATTTCAAGATTTTTTCAAAAATATCCGTTTTAGCTTTGTGCTTATCACTGGACACACTTGATAATGTTCCGAAATGATCTTGTTAATGGCCGAACCGGTCGTGTCTTTGAGAAGAGTCTAAAAAAGGTAGATTCCCACATATCAGTGTGTCAGTGAAAGCTACCGTTAGAGTAAGAATATTATCCCCATACATTCTAATGGGACTATTCATACTCGCTCGGCCGTGCTAAGTGGAAACAGTTCAATCAGAACTCATGGAAATTATAATATTTCCACTTTATCAGTCACTTTCACACTTTCACTGTCAACTGTCACTGATATGTCAGAACCAGTCTAGAGTGTCCTAGCATAGAGAAAATATATCTTACTAGCCGTCAGGCTTGCTTCGCTCGCCATATCCGTCTAGTCAGGGGGCTCTGCCCCCTGGACCCCCGACTGGATCGCTTCGCTTCGCTCGCCTGCATTTCTCATTTGAGCGTGCTTCATTCCATCAGAAAGTCAAAGTACTGAGAAAACGCAGAAAAGCTGAGAAAAACGTTGGAAAAACGCTGATTTTGGGCGTATCTTTGATGAAATATTAAAGTCACCTCATCTCAAAATTTTAGACCCTAGGTTCAGCTAGGGTCTAAAAATTTTGAGATGAGGTGACTTTAATATTTCATCAAAGATGTACCAAATTTGAAAATTTTCTGTCTATTACTTAATGAAAGAACTGAGAAAACGCAAAAAAGCTAATTTTGGGCGTATGTTTGGCGTTATTGCAAATTCCTTCCAACACAACATTATTACACCCTAGCTGAGCTACTGTACTAAATTTGAACATTTACTGTCCATTTGTTCTTGATAAAGCTGAGAAAACGCTAAAATACGCTGGAAAAACGCAGATTTTGGGCGTATCTTTGGAAATTTTTCCAAATCTGTTCACAGTGCGCCTCAAAAGGGCCAACTTAACATACCTACTAAATTTGAACGTTTTTGGTCCGGTAGATTTTTAGTTCTGCGAGTGAGTGAGTGAGTCCGTCAGTCAGTCAGTGAGTGAGTGCCATTTCGCTTTTATTATATAGATGCTGTCTTTCCTCTATGGTACTAGTAACTCTGGGAGTAGGCTACATCGGTTCGTTAGTTTTCAGAAGTTTCAGTTCTTCGAATACCGTTCCTGTTTTGACCAATCATTGAGATACTGAAAGAAATGGGAAGTTGAGTAATTCAGTATGTCTAGTTTTCACGGCATCAATTTTTGTTGTAGACTGATACACAGTCAGCTATACCGTTGCACACCAGTAAGAGATTAGTGAGAATGTGTTTGGGAGAAGTTAGTTGAAAATTGAAGGCTAGTTTAGGGGTTAGGTTTTGGTTTTTAATGGCAATGTGCTAGAATTATTGGATAATTTTAGTATTAAAAATATTGCTATGGATGAGGCCTTTAGAGGGGCGGCAGAGGCGAGGGGCTTCTAGATTCTTTTCGTGTGTTCCGGTTTTTTTTGCCCACGGAGCTGTCGACCAATGGCAAACGCCTCCTGGAACCTCCTGGTAATTCACACGCACTCCTATTGGTCACTCTTCATGCACTGTGATAGGCCGGACGCGTTCGCCACCACAGACCTTTGTAGAGAGTTCTGCTGTGATAGGCCGGATGTGTTTGCCACCTTTCTAGATTGCTCTGCTGGACTTATATTAATGGCGCGTCTCAGTCGGCAGTCAGTTGAGAAACTACAGTTGAATTGTTCGCTACTTCTAATCGTGACAAAGTGATAATAGACTTTAGTAGTTGATAAAAACAATATAAAAACCTTGTATTACCCTTTATTATAAAAAACTTTAAAATATTTCAATAACTAGTTTCGACCCTAACTTAGGTCATTTTCAAGTTGAAATCATTTTAATTTTTACTTTAGTAGTTGTTTAAACAGTTATTATTCTCGGTGACAGTTATTCTTGTACAGATATTTATACTAGTCAACATACGCTTGTGATATTTCTGTGTAATTTATTAGGTAGTTTTTCAATTTATAGTTTTGTCCAGTTTTATTCCCATGTGTTAGGCTGGTCACACCCCGATTAGTCAAGACAAGACTAGTCACGTTTAGTCACAAAATACTTCACATTGTTGCTTATGAAGCAACACACTGATTAGTCATTGCAATTAGACATGACTCCATAAGCAACTATGTGAAGTATTGTGTGACTAAACGTGACTATTGTTGTCACAAAACTACTTCACATTGTTGCTTATGACGCAACACACACTGATTAGTCATTGCAATATTAGACATGGCTCCATAAGCAACTATGTGAAGTATTGTGTGACTAAACGTGACTATTGTTGTCACAAAACTACTTCTCATTGTTGCTTATGACGCAACACACACTGATTATTCATTGCAATTAGACATGACTCCATAAGAAACTATGTGAAGTATTGTGTGACTAAACATGACTATTGTTGTCACAAAACTACTTCACATTGTTGCTTATGATGCAACACACACTGATTAGTCATTGCAATTAGAAATGACTCCATAAGCAACTACCGTGAAGTATTGTGACTAAACGTGACTAGTCTTGTCTTGACTAATTGGTGTGTGACCAGCCTTATAGTGTTATAACTAATAGAACTAAACAGCTAATCAGTATAAATCGCCTGAGTGTTTTATTAGTGTAGAAACCCGCAACAATATAATTTAATACAATATAATTACTATTTCTCAATTCCAGGAAGAAATCATTCCACCAGCATTCAACATTCTGCGTGATGCAGATGTGAGCTGCAAGCCTTCAGCTGTATGCAGCAAACCTCCAGCTGCATGCAACAAAACTACAGCTGAAAACCAGCTTGCCTGTAAACCACCAGCTGGGCCATCAGCTGATTATCAGCTATCTTGTAAACCGCCAGCCTGTAAACCATCAGCTGATAATCATCTGACAAGTAAACCAGCAGCTGGGCCATCAGCTGATATCCAGCTGGCTTGTTTGTCGGAAACTGTGACCGAGCTGGAGACAAGGAACGCCGATCTGCAGCTGATCGTGAGTGGGAAAGAGAGCGAGATACGGCGACTGCAGCGCTTACTGAGTGCAGCGGCGGACAGCGAACTACAGCAGCAGCCCAGGAAGAAACGCACCGCCAGCGGCGGAAGGAGTAGGGAGAGGCCTAGTAGTAAGGTAATACATAAAATAATATTGTTTTTACACTATGAGCCGTTTGCACACTCAAACTAAATTTAATTTTAAACTGGATTAATTCCGTATCAAGTCTCGTTTGTTATAATGTGTTGCATTTTGAGTTTAAGCCACCAGCTGATTTAATTCAGCTTAAGCTTTGACTGTGCAAACGGCTCTATAAATGTTGTAATATTTTTTATCTGTTTTTCTTATCTTCCTATGGTGAGGTCCACGTTACAATGACAGTAAATAAAGATAGTAGAACAGCGTTGCCGATTCTCTGCCTTGCTACTACCTTCTTTAGAGGATAGCTGATACCGGTGCATCTGATGCAATATTAACTGTTTGATTTAATCAATTATGTTTTTTTTTCTCAAGAAAACTGATTTTCAATGATTAAATAATAATGAAAACACAAATTGAAATTGTCAACCACTTTTATTTTATACAATACTATAATAGGACCTGGTTTATAACAGAACCTGTTTACACAGTAGTAACAAACAGCTGAAGATGTGGCTGGTAAAGCCACGAAACCAGGCTATGTTATAGTATTGTATAATAATAAAAGTGGTTGGCAATTTCAATTTTGTGTTTTCATTATGGAAAAGTACCACAACATCACACACAACACGGCTGTAAGATTAAATAATAAATTTTCATAACATGGATTAAATATTTTGTTAATTGATTTTATATTTTCACACTTTTATAAACGATTTGTTGCAGAGCTAGAGAAGGATAGCACTATCTGCTCTGTCGAATGATAGACAAGGATAGCAACACTAATGTTAATCAAATACTGTCAATATAACGTGGACCACATTATAGATAGTTTCTGAGCTGAGCTTTCTACTTATTTCCAATATAATATAGATGCTTCCCGTGTTATTTAAATGAAATTACTTTCACTCCCTCGTGGTTGAAAACAACTTTTAGTCTCTAGGGCAAGAAATTAATGCTTTACTATCATGTTCCAAGGAGTACAGTAATGCCTAGTCGCGTCATGTTGGCCCAGTCGCTGGCCCAGCCTGGCAATGCCTAGTCCACATCTAGGCCAGCGCTGGCAAACCACCCATCCACACACTTGTCGTCATTGGCCTTCATTGGGCCAATGTGTGGATGCGGCAACCAAATAGTCATCACAAAAAGACAATTAGACACTGGACTTTTTAAAAGCTGTTGTTTTGTAAAGTGAGAGGACTGTATCTAAATTATTATTGTATTTAATGAAAATACTTGCCAAGCTGGAATTGAAAGAAATATTTACTGTGAGCAAAGCTATGGAAATTCTCAAATTAGTATAGATAATAGACTCACCAGTCGTAATTTTTATATGTGCCAAATTATCAATTATAAGGTATTGGAATCGAAATACAGGATGGAATATAGAAATGAGAAGGATAAATACCTTTGGGAAAGGAAATACCTTTCTGATACTCTGACACTGTGGCCTGGCGATGATTACAAGCTGCTTGGCAATATTAATTTCACTGCTCCTTGCTTCTCCCAAATATTCACGACATTCATTAAACACTTCAATCAATTATTGACATATAATGTCCGGCCAGACAAATAACAAATAACAAATAAAGTGAGCCGGCACGGTATGGCTTTGTACACTCTTGACTCAGTCTGCCTTTTTTCCCGACTGAGAAGATTTATTGATTGATTGATATAATAAGTATACATCATATAAATGATAGGGAGAGGAAAAATAAGGTGAATTGAAAGAAAGCCTGGGCTGACGACAGTTTTCGACAATCCACCGCCAGGAGGCAGCACCGCACGGAACAGCGCTACATGGACGCGCTCAATTCAAGAATGGCCACAACAGCTGTGACATTGTATTCTGATATTGTATATTGTATTCTATGTATAATGAATGTTGTATGTGACCTGGCTTATGTACTTTGGCTTAAATAAAATCATTGAATCATTGGCATGAGACTTGAGGAAAATGAGTAAGTGGAGGAAAATGAACATTCCATCATCAGTGAAAATGTTTCTGTTTTCGTTTGCTAGGCTAGAGAAAGCCGACGCACACGCAGCGCGAGAGACCACGCAATGACGTCATCGCTGGCGGGTGGGGGGAGTTCTCCCGCCACTAGTTTCGGCCACTTGCCACCAGGAGGTGATAGCAGCAGTCCCAGTCCGCCAGTTCCTAAAGTGGCCGAGAGAGTGCGTCTCAGGCGGATGGATGCGCATGTCACGGGATCCGATATTGCGTCGTTCGGGGTCAGTTGCTCTCCCCAGTCACATTTTGGCCGTTTTCATACTTACCGATATTGAAAACATTACCGATATTTATCGGCCGACACTCAGTAATGTCCTCCGGTTGGCTAAGAATCAGAAATGTCAATAGCGATTGGCTGAGAATCAGCTGTTGGTGAGAATTGTCCAATCAGTGACAATTCTTAGTGTCGGCCGATAAATGTCAATCACCGACAATTATTATAATTATATTTACTGACAATCGGTCAGTGTAAAAATGGCCATTGATGTGGTTCAACTTTTGACAATGATACTATTTTGAATGTTGAAACAATTCAATAATGATAACACTATTTTTTATAATAATTTTTACAAACCCTTTTTCAGACTTTAATATGATCTAAATTGGCCGTTTTCACACTTACCGATTGTCGGCAGACACTCAGAAATAATGTCCTCCGATTGGCTGAGAATCGCTGTTGGTGAGAATTAACCAATCAGGGACAATCATTTTGAGTGTTGGCCGATAAATGTCATTCACAGACAATTATAATTTATATTTCCTGACAATCGGTCAGTGGAAAAATGGCCATTGATGTAGTTCAACTTTTGACAATGATAATATTTTGAAAATTTAATAATGATGACCCAATACTATTTTTAATAACAATTACAAACCCTTTCTCAGACTTTACTGTGATCTAATTTGGCCGTTTTCACACTTACCGATTGTCGGCCGACACTCAGAAATAATATACATTCATGTATGCCTTGTATGAAGGAATAATAAACTATTGATTGATTGATTGAATGTCCTCCTATTGGCTGAGAATCGCTGTTGGTGAGAATTGACCAATCAGGGACAATTCTGAGTGTCGGCCGATAAATGTTAATCACCGACAAATTATAATTATATTTATTTACTGACAATCGGTCAGTGTAAAAAATGGTCATTGATTTGGTTCAACTTTTGACAATGATACTATTTTGAATGTTGAGACAATTTAATAATAACACTATTTTTAATTACAATTACAATCCTTTTCCAGACTTTGATGTGATCTAAATTGGCCTTTTTCACACTTTTCAATAATTGTCGGTCGTCACTGAGAAATGCCCTTCGATTGGCTGAGAATCAGCTGTTGGTGAGAATTAACCAATCAGAGACAAGTATCGGCCGATAAATGTCAATCACCGACAATTACAGTTATATTTACTAGAAAATCGGTCAGTGTAAAAATTGACATACTATTATGAATATTACAATTTAATAATGATAACACTATTCTTAATAACAATTATCATAGTAAAGTGACTCCGTAGCGAAATTGCTAGCACGCGCGCCTCGGATCAATGGTTGCTGGTTGGAGACCATTGAACGTCCTATACCATGGGATATATTCTTATCCGATCGTTTATCTATGATAGAACTTAGGAAAGTGAAGAATGATGAAAGAGTTGAAATTGTTGCAGGTTTCGCACACAGAAGTGGCCGAGCACTTGGTGTCTGGTCTACAGGAGCAGTGTGATTTGCTGGAAATGGGCACCGACCTGAGGAAATTCGAAATCGAAACTGAAAAACTTACCAGCAGACTCGAGCATACACGGGCGCTCAATACTCTATTGCAAATCACACTGGAGGAAAACTAAATCGCATTGTGAGAGGTTAGCTATAATAATTTATCATCAGCTATCTATTTTATTACATAGTTTAGAAGTTTTGTTGCATAGTGTAACCATAGGTCGTGAGTGCGATATCTCAAAAGTGTGAGTATTTCAATTTTTGTTATTTGTGTTTATTTTTTAAAATTATCACTCATTTCAAATAATATTGACGTATTCCCATTTAGAAGCCAATACTCAATCTCCCTAACCTTTTCTTTTATCTTTAAAGCCTAATTGAACAGAACCTTTTAGGTTATGTTAATTCATCCATTCATTTATTCATAGACAATAGATACAATGCAGGTAAAAAAACAACAGGCATTCGCCCAAAACTGCTTTAAACCTTAATTTGGTATACACAGTGTAGAGGTTATGTAAATGATAACTTGATTCACATACTATTTTGAGTCCAAAAATGTATGTACTACAAATAATTTTGAATCTATCAGATTAATTAATTTCAAAATTATGTTCATATATAATTGCATTATACTTTCAGGTTAACGCAGCTGGTGGGGAAGTACGAGTCGAATTTAGTGGCTCTCCAGCTGGCTCTAAGCTGTTGTGATAGGATGCTGGACGCTTATGAGGAGCTGCTTGACAGCCTGTCAAAAGAAGACAATCAAAAGTGAGTATAAACAATAATTGACAAATTCGACCATTAATTTTGGTTTGAAAAAGATTATTGAGTTTGAATACATAATTAAATACTCACATATTGTTCAATCTTAAACTAAACCCACCCACATAGTTTTCAATATATGAAAATTTTACTTGAAATTCTGATATTTTACTATGAGCTATTATAGTTCTTAGACTCCTTATTCATTTATTACTATTAGTACAAATCATGAAATAATTACAAATGACAGCCTTAGTTCGAAACAGTTTCTATTGTGAACTACGAGAGAATTATGTTGGCTGTAATAAGATTAAGACCCGGTTTCTAGGACACTTATTAAATTCAATGGATCAGAAACTTCTAGATTTAATGTTCCATTAGATATAATAAGTGCTCTAGAAACAATGTCCAAGTTACCTTCATAAATAATCGCCAAAATTTCAAGACCAAAAATGTATACACTTTTACTCAAGATTTTGAGTTTTGTGTCTGACATGAATATACTTTCAATCAATCACATTGTAGAAAAAGACAAAAAATCGAAATTAGTGGTAGAAAATTCAAGGTAAAAAGTGTTGTGCTCTGCATAGTAGGATAGTAATTAATTACAGAAAATGAAAAGGAATTGTAGGCTTAATAATAATTGAATAATTGAAATAAAAGTTACGAAATTCTGTTTCGTTGGAGTGAAAAAAAGAGAGGCCACTTGAAACAGCAGTTGAAGAACTGTGATGTGATCCTTAAGCACGCTGCACACACAGGGACATTATGGTGGCCACTTGCTACTACGGTAACGCGGAATTGGAAATTTCCAGAACTTCAATGTACATGACTTTTCAATTCCGTGTTCTCACAACAGCTAGTGGACGCTTTGTTGACGCTACTAATATACCTGTGTGCAGGCGGCTTCCGTGAGGATATTTATTTATTTATTTATTTATAAGGTTAGCAAAAATAAAATACAAGAATCGGAAAAGAAAAAACAGGCTATTGCCTAAAACTTCTTCAATTTCCTAATTTAGTTTTAAATTGTCCATATATTATAGGTTATGTCCATTCAAATTTCGACACCAAATCACAATCTAAAATATAAATTAGAATAAAACAAACAAATGATAGTGATTGAAGGCAAAGTCAATTATTACAATTACAAAGTCAATAATCAATACTTTGTAAAAAGTCAGATCCATTAGGCATGTGCCATTTGTTCCTCCTACATTCATTATTCTGATACACTTAGATATGTTACACAAGAAATAGAGGAGACTATGCTTCACTTTATCATAGAACAGTTCTTTTGAAAACAGCCAACATATATGGCCCTTAAATTTATTAGAAAGCACCCAACTAATTTGAAAAATTGTGATGTTGTTCATGTTTTTGAGAAGGAGTTAAAGAGCTTATTGATGGTTGGAGTGTTCTATACCAGGGCAGAGTTTGTGTGTAGAGAGTTTGTGTGATTTTCTTCTTTTTTGTGTTACCGTATGTGTGTTATGGACATACACAAGTTGCGCCCAGCGGTCAAATAAGAGTGAAACATGGCTTCCTTACACAAGTAGGCCTACACTGTTCACGTAGTGACGTCATCACTGCCAGTCCCATTATTTGTCCCGCTCTCACTCTCTCTCTGTCGAAGAGATAACGGTGTATATGATTTTCGATAACCATCTGCTTTATAACGACCATTCCTCCCTATCCGCCTTATCCGTTCAACCCAGACCTCCTGCTAAATTATCAAGAAATAAGAACAGCAGGCTGGCTTCGCTCGCCTGCATTTTTCATTGTATAGTTTAAGGCTTGATTGAATCGGCGGTTGATTTGAATTGTGCAGCATTCGGTTGCGTAATTTCTTTTTTTATAAAAAAGAATAAAAAATGGAGTGTTAGAACACCATGATTAAGATATCATGATAATTTTTGTAATGGAGTCTAGTTCTATCTGTAATTTTCTAAAAAAAATATGGAGTGAGTCAAAATTTTTCCTTTATTTATAAAAATTAATGAAGAATGGAGTGATAAAACCCCATGATTAAGATATCAAGATCATTGTTGTAATGGAGTCTAGTTCTTTCTGTAATTCTCTAAAAAAAATATGGAGTGAGACAAATTTTTCCTTTATTTATAAAAATTAATAAAGAATGGAGTGATAAAACCCCATGATTAAGATATAATGATAATTTTTGTAATGGAGTCTAGTTCTTTCTGTAATTCTCTAAAAAAATATGAAGGAGTGAAACAATTTTTTTGAACAACGAACTCAATCTGTATAATGGTTCAAATTAATAATTTGTGTTGAGAATCTGATGGATTTATGAATAATTTGATTGCTCTAGCCATGTTGCTGGAGAAATTACACCTTCAGGAGTTACTAATATCTTTTTCTAATTTTATTTTGAGTGAGCAAACGCTCGTTCAACCACCAACTTCCTCATTTATAAGGTATTTGCTTAATAAGCTATCTTCAATATCGTATATTTTTTTTGTCCAATATCGTATATTTTTTTGTCCACTCACTTGAAAATAACATTTTAAGTCAGAAAATGCTGTGAAAAATTAAAATTTAGATGGAAAAACCCTACTTTTTGAATTGAATTTGAATTTCGCTCCTTCAGTCGGGGAACGTAATGTCGACTGCTAGTGAGAGCGAAATGGCAACACTCGTGATGACGTCACGGACGTTCACTTGGTTACGTTCAATCTGTGAGTGCCCAAACACATTCTGACCTCTGGGCGCAATTCGCAGATTCCTTGTGTTATAAATTCTGACAATTCCTATACTCTGATAAGAGTCTCTAGGAAACTATTGAAAACAAACAAACATTAAAAAAATAATTGTGTATCATTGAATCAATAATTGAACTATGAATGATTGAATTGAAATTGTGTTTTGCAGGACTGAAAAGGAGAGAGACGAGTTGAGAACGGTCATAGAAGAACTACGTCGTGAACGAGGTACCATTGAAGGCGCCGTCGTTCAGTTGGAGAGCTATTACGAGCCGCCCTCACAGGCACTGCTTCTGTGCTCTCCCGCCAGAGCGCGCAAGTTGGATTTGGAGACTGCCGTGCTTATGCAGGTTGGTACTTGAGTCAAATTAGCCTTCAAAAAAAAACCCACATTTTGTGTAGATGTGGTTGTTCTGACACTTTCGTCAAGTGAACCAGAAAAAATAATATTATACTTGTTGTAGACACTAGGAACAGTTGAACCTCAAAAAAGAACATTAAGGTGCGTACAAACTTTCGCTCTGCTCCGCAACCGAACGTCACTCCAGCAGAGCGATTGATGATCGACCGGGGAGCAACAGTGGAACGCGAGAAGAGCTAACATCTTCCGTAACGTTCATGATGGGTGCGCGAGCGGAGCGACTGTGGTTCGATGGTGGTACGAGGGCGGTACGAGGGAGGAGCGTGCTCGGTGCGGGTTGGAAGCGCGAATATGTGTACGCAGCTTTATACTTATGCCCGGTTTCACCAACCTTGATCAAATATAGCCTAGCCATGGTCAATTAGACCATAGTCAAAATTTGATCACTCGTTCAAACATACAACTGTTCCACCAACCTCGGGATTGATCAAAACTCCGTCGGTCAAATCTGAACATGGTCAACTCTTGTAGCTGTACTTTTCTGAAGTTGGCCAACATGTTTGCTGGCTTGTTATTGGCTACATATGATTTTTATGGATGAAAATTACTGAGATATTGCAATTTTTCAAATGCTAATGAATTAATAATTATTATTAAACGAAAATTCAAATTAAATTTTGTAATATAGTAACACCCCATGATACTTAATATCAGTTTCGCTGCTCATATTCAGAGGGTAATTTACTGACAAAAATTCAGATTACTGTACCTTTTTCTGTAATTACTGTACTGATTTTTTCTCATATTCATTATTTCGGGGCAGGCCCCCTGGGCCCCCTTCTTATATACGCCCCTGGCACAGACGTTTTGTATAGTCACACATCTACATTAATTTATAATAATATTTCAAATATGAATTGAATACTTTTGTACAGAGATTTACAAATCACCATCATTTTTGACAATTTTTTATGAACAAAAGAACATTTCAATTCTAATGAGATATATTGAAGCAGCAAGGTTGATCTAAGGATTGAATAATATAGGCCTACTGTGTCATAAAAGAGTAAAGCAAATCTTTTTCAAAATCTTCCTTTATTTTCTATACTATAATAATTTACTAATTAAAATATTCCGAGAACAAACCCAATAAATAACTTACTACAACTAAATTCAATCGCACTAGAAAATTTGAAATTTTTCATTGCGTCAAAAACATATGGTAACCTACAAACAAGCAAGGAAATTGATCGAACCAGTCTTTCGACCGTGTTCAAATAATTTGATCGCCCGTTCTGCGGCAGTCAAACTTAACCATTGGTTTGACCGTGGTTAAACTTAACTGGTGTTGGTGGAACGAATTATTTCTGATTTGACCAGCTGATAGACTTTAACCATGTTCAAATGCCTTGACCAAGGTTGGTGAAACGGGGCATTAATGTATATGAGTATTGACTGAGTAATAGGGTCTAGTGAGCCTTGAAAAACAACATAAGTTAAACGTACAGGTATTGACCACTGCTTCAGTATTTGCATAGATAAACAATAGCGTAAGTAGATATCCCATGGTATAGGACGTTTATGTCGCAACTTTTACTGTTATCTCAAGCCGATAGTCCACGTAGTTCTTTCCCGTGAAGCTGTGTGACGCTCGTAATCTCTCATACTGTGCCGTTCATGCACTCTCACCCCAATAAAACAGTAAAATCGACAATAATAGACAGTAATCGGCTTGAGATAACAGTAAAAGTTACAACATAAACGCCCTTTACCAGGGGATATATACTCTCGATATTGTTTCTCTATGGTAGTTGCCACTTGAACGAATTCATTTGAGAAATAAGGAATCTTTTCTTCATTGATTGATTCATACAATAATTACATCATCAAAATTAGGTAACCTTGTGCTATTCCTCTCCCAAATTTAGATATGATTACACATAGTCCGAAATAGGTTAAGTCTTGTAGTTGTACACTTCACAAAATTTTCTTAATTATTTTTATAAAGTAGATCTTTTTTTTTTTAGAAAGAAATATTTATTGCCAAAATCATTAAACAAACTTTACAAATGTGAAAAATATAAAAATTTTCATATATAATACATTACAAAAACTTAAAATTAAAATATTTTCCATTTAAACATCGATTATAATATTATCATTGGCGTTACCAGCAAAACTAAGTAGTTTGAGCGATGGCAACGAGTAATCAGTCGGCTATAATTAGTGGCTTGAGATTCAGTCGAAAATAGAGAAAATATAATAAAGAAAAAGAAACATATGGAATGTATGAAAAACTAGAAAAAAATAAATTTCAATCCGAAAAGAAGAAGTACTAAGAGTGAAATACTAAGAGAGCAGAAAAACTAGAATGAATTCATAATAATTCAAAAACTCAAAAGAAAAAGAGATGATTCATGTAATTATTAATCTACAATTCACTGTACATATGTAATACATTTAGTAACATAATGTAATTCATTTGTAGCATATATGCAATTCCTTTTGTAAGCAAAGAGAGAATTAGAAAAACAATACAATACAGTACACATGACACAAAAAATAAAACTTAAACTCAGAGAGAGAAAATTAATCTGGGAGTATAGCCCTACTAATAATAAATTCAGAGGAACTGAGGAAGACAGTATATGTACATCAAATTAAAATATTTTAGGTATGATATCTTCTGTCTTTATCCAGCTATCAATTTTTAATTTAAGTGCTTTTGTAGGTTTTCCTGCAATGAAATGTTCTGGCATAAAATTAATAAGCTTTTTTGTTGTATAGTTGAATTGTCTTCTGCATATAGTTAGATCTGTTCGAGGAACAAAGCATCTATTTACTGATCTAAAACTATAATTAGTTGAATGAGGTGTAAAAAGATGTATATGGTTGCTGATATATTTAACAAGATTTCTGATATACAGTTGCCTAACTGACAGAACTCCGAACTCCATAAAAAGTTGCTGGCTAGGGTACCTTCTATGCACTCCTAGTGCTGCCTTGATCTATATCTATAGATCTAGATCTATAGTGAGGTCCACATTACAATGGCAGTGGAGAAAGATAGAAGAACAAAGTTGCCGATCCACCGTCTTGTCAATGCCTTCTATAGATGGTAGCTGATACAGGTTTATTGATGTAATATTAACTGTTCATTCTCGTTTAAAATAATCATTTATATTTTATTAAGCAATAAACTATATTTTTTTCATAATTAATTATCATGATTTAGATTAAATATTTTGTCGATTAATTATTCATTCTACATTGTTAAAATACGATCTGGCAACAGAGCAAAGCGAGAAAGAGATAGCGCTATCCGCTTTGTTGAATTATAGACAAGGATAGCAATACCATTGCTAATCAGACACTGCCATTATAACGTGGACCTCACTATATATATATCTTCATACAGCTCCAAATTTGTGTGAGGTATAGGTTGGCAAAAATTTGAAGTTTGATTATGCAGAACATAATAAGAAATATGCTGTGTTGAATAAATTTATATATTATCTTATCTAGTCATATTATGAGCTTGCATGGAAATTTTGCAATTATTCAGCACAATTTGTTATTTGCAGAAGACTCAACTTGTTCTATTCAGATTATAATGCTAAATTGTTGAATAAGAGTAGTTTTGGGCTATAGTGAGGTCCACGTTATCATGGAAGTCGAGAAAATCGTGTAAAGTTTCGTCAAGGAAAAACGTTTCCAATTATAGAAATGAAAAATGAAGATTATCATAAAAACTACGACTACGCCCCGTTTCGGGAAGCCAATTTTGTGACTCCAGCTGTTTAAAGTCTAGAACTTAGCTAAATCACGAGCTCGGAAACCGGCCGTCAATTTCTCGTTTATAATTTGACCTGTCTCTATAAAAGCATAGATGAAATATAATATACCTGCTGCTCTCTTCCAGTCTTGAATGAATGATTTGTGATTGTATTGATGTATTGATGAATGAATAATTTCTAATTAGTAATTTGTTGTGTGTAGGAGGTAATGTCAATGAGAGAGGAGAAGGCAGACTTGAATGCTAGCGTCTATCAGCTGGAGAAGGAGAAGGAGGCGCTTGAGCAGAGACTGGCGGCCATTTTGGAGAGTCAACAGCAGGGTCAGTCTGGTCAGGCCACTGTACAGCATCTGCGCACGCTCAAGGAAGCTGCTGCTTACGAGGTGAGCCAGAAAAGGCATTTCAAAATGTTCCGTTCCTTGCACCACCCATAACAGGCTTTGAACGCCGAATCACATCTTTCCAACGCCATATCAAGAAATCTGTTTCAAAATGTATGGTTTCCCTGCGTCAATATTTATAATCGATCATTATTATCAAGACATGATAAAAGATGGTTAAATTTTAACAGTGATTAATTTCACGAGAACCAATCAGAGAAGGCCTTTTTGATAAGACGGCTTCTCTGATTGTCTCTCGTGGAATTAATGACGGTTAACATTAAACATGTTTTTGTGCAACCGGCTCCAACAGATATAAAGGGATAACACAGCGATCTATCATACGGTGATATGTCTATCGGCGGTGGAAAAATTGATGTGGAATTAATGTCGTCCTATCATCTCTACTTACTCTATAATGTGTATCTCCCTATAGAGTATTTCCCGAATGAATCAGATGGATGCTCGGATTCCAAGAACTAATGGACTATTGAATCTATATAAAGTAAAAAGTAAATTCGTATGGCTTTTGTTAGTGGGGGAGTCCCTTGCGGGAAGGTCCCACCGCCAGAATATATAATTTAAGCCGTCAACGGGCCTTACGACTGTCATACTTCAGCCGGGACCGACAGTTTAACGTTCCCATCCGATAAGACGGGAGTGATCTGGTTAAAAAACTTTTGGTATTGAGAGGGTTTGAGAACCCGGGATCTCCATGCTGCTACGCAAACACTCTATCCACGGATCACTCCGTAAAAATCTTTATTATATATATATATATATATATATTATATATATATATATATATATATATATATATATATATAAATCTATAGGCTTAATGGTTCATTAGATTTAATAAGTGTCCTAGAAAACTGGCTCAAGTAGAATGAAACTCAATATTATGGCAGCACACCTAGCCAGTTTATTTATAGTACATCAAGGCAGAAAATATCAAGAATGAATATTGCATTTTTCATTATTCCGTGTGGAAATCTTCAAGGGTTACTATTACTATAGAGAGGTCCACATTATAATGGCAGTGGAGAAATATAGGAGAAACACGTTGCCGAACCTCTCTGTCTTGTCAATGCCTTCTACAGACGGTAGCTGATACAGGTTTATTGATGTAATATTAATTGTTCATTCTCATTTAAAATAATCATTTATATTCCATTAAGTAATAAATAATATTTTTTAATAATTTCATAATGAATTTACATAATTAAGATGAAATATTTTGTTAATTAATTATCAATTCTACATTGTTGAAAGACGATCTGGCAACAGAGCAAAACGAGAAAGAGATAGCGTTATCTGCTTTGTTGGATGATAGACAAGGATAGCAATACCATTGCCAAACAAACACTGCCATTATAACGTAGACCTCACTATAGACTTACACTATTAGACAAGATTTCTAACATTTTATTACAACAAATCTTTCGATTTACTGTTATCCTACTATAATTTCAACAAATTTAATTTGTGATTTGTTTCATTTACAGAAGAAATTCGCAGACAGGGACAGCAGACCGCACATGAGAAGTCGTTCCAAGCATTCTGGCGAAAGGTCCGCGGATCGAGGACTCCCTCACCAAAATCTAGATCTTCGACAAAGATCCGATTCACAATCATCCAACAGGTAATATTATAGCACGATTCATTTGTTTGGTAGTGTGTGAAGAATAGGCGTATCAGATATTCGAATTTGATGTCTTCTTTTTTCATCTGTTTTAATTTCGTTAGACTTTTATGAATGACTAGCAAGTAACTCGTGCTCCACAAGGGTCTGTTCAAAGCACAAATAGATTGAATTTAGACAAACTAGAAACTTGACCTACTGAAATATTGAACAATTAAACCAATAATGATTCTTGGAAATTGAGAATCTTTATGCAAAATTTCATGTTAATCAGTTGAGTAATTGAGACGTGATGATGCGTCATTCGTGAATTTCCTATCATCTACTTGTCAAGCCAACTCCTTCTTCCTTCATTACAGACTAGTAGGTAGCCCATGCTCCACTAGAATCTAATATTAAATACTTGAAAATTAAATACAACCATAGAGAAACAATAGCGTAAGTAGATATCCCATGGTATAATGAGTACATGTCGCAACTTTTACTGTTATCTCAAGCCGATTACTGTCGATTATTGTCGATTTTTACTGTTTTGTTGGGGTGAGACTGTATGAACGGGACAATAAGAGAGACTACCAGTGTCACACAGCTTCAAGTGAAAGAACTACGTGGACTATCGGCTTGAGATAACAATAAAAGCTACGACATAAACTCCCTATATCATGGGATATCTACTTATGCTATTGTTTCTCTATGATAAAACGGAAAAAACCGTTACTAGCGCATGCGCAATACGGTGTTGACTGAGACCGAGAGTGTTTTGTCATATTTCCAACTCCGCCTACTCTCTCCTGATTGGTCGCACTATGAGATGGATACTGTTGCAGGCTAAGCCTCTGTTACTCTCACTCTATCTTAATGATTGCATCATCTGTAATCGTACAATTGAGTAAAGAAACAAATATTGTGACACTCATTTGAAAAAAATTCGTTTCTCCGAATTTTCACAAAAGTATGATCTGGGTAGAGTCACAGAGAAGGATAGTGAATCTTTTTACCGTGGTTTAGTGTAGAACCAAAATTGACTCAGTTTAATGTTTATTGTGTTTAAATGGTTATATCATAATTAATTTCTTCATCAGGATACAAATTACCTAGCAAAACAATATAACAAATCAACTTACAGTGATTATTAAATTTGACGTAAACTCACCTAAAATCCTTATACATCATGTGTTGAAATGTTGAACAATAAATATCTCACTTTTCCAGGATAAGCATAATAAGTATGAACGGCACAATATGAGAGACTACCAGTGTCACACAGCTTCAAGGGAAAGAACTACGTGGACTACAATAAAAGTTACGACATAAACTCCCTATACCTTGGGATATCTACTTACACTGTTGAATTTAAAATAAGCCTTTAAACATCCTCGGTAAATTAAGAATTTATATTATGCAAAATTTCTTGTTGATCAGTTCAGTAGTTCAGACGTGATGATGCGTCATTCGTGAATTTCCTATCCCGTACATGTATAAGCCAATTCTTCTCTCTATTATATCATAGACGAGCAGGTAACAAGTGCTCCGCAAAGGTATAATAATTAAATATTTGACAGACTGAAATCTTGACGACCTACTGAAATCTTGAATAATTTAGAATAGGCCTATAACCAACCTCGGTGAATTAAGAATCTATATTCAAAATTGCAAATTAATTAGTCCAGTAGTTCAGACGTGGTGACGCGTCATTTGTATATCTACTACCCGTACAAGCCAATTCTTTTCTTTATCTTATTATAGGTAGATCGATAGACTAGCAGATAACCTGTTCTTTGCACATCTTTATGTAAAATTGTTAGTTAATGAGTTGAATAGTTCAGACGTGATGATGCGTCAATCGTGTATCCCATACATGTATAAGCCGATTTTTTCTTAAATTTATTCTTGTTCCAGTATGCATAATCAGGAAAGAAGCAGGCCCAAACCTGAGCCGAAACCGCAGAGACTGGAAGCTCATGTGCTGGATAGGGTGGGGCGGCATTCACAGGTAATATTACAAATTAGAAAGTAGAAGGAGAATTTGTATTCTGAAATAATAATATAGATTTTGTCACTGAGACAATTCAGCTTATAATTTCAAATGTATGAATGGAGCGAACAGACTTCATGATATAGCCATTTTTGTAAATAACTTATAAATTTGGACCAAGTAATACTATGCTATTATTATAATACTAATGTCTAATTCATCTTCATTTATTATCTGAATTATCTAATGCTATCATAAGGTCATTCCAATTTGTGTTATCGGATGGGCATGTTAAACTTTCGGTCCAGGCTGAAGTATGACAGTTGTAAGGCCCATTGACGGCTCAAATGATATATTCAGGCGAGTTGGAACTTCCGTCAGGTACTCCCCACCAATAAAAGCCATACGAATATTATTATTATCATAAGGTCATCATAACATTGAGGCTAATTAATGAATAATTAGAATAGCTTACTTTTATTAATTTGTACTGGGCTACTCGATGATTCTTTGGCTGTGTTTGCAAAATTTAAAGAGTACTAGTAATTATATGAAAAATATAGTTATTATTTAATCATCATCCACCAATGGCTAATGACTGATGAATTATTTTGCAGGTACATGCCTTCAGACAAAGGCTAGCGCAGATGTTGGACACAAGCCGTCACTCGTCTAGTCATGGTTCCAGCTAGTCTCATCTATAATCTCATCAATAAAGGGAAGAATCGGCTTATACATGTACGGGATAGGAAAAACACGAATGACGCATCATCATTTATGAACTGCTGGACTGATTAACTTGAAATTTTGCTTATAGATTTTTAATTTATCCGGGATGGTTATACGTTCTTTTTAAATTCTTCAACGTTTTAAGTTAGTCAAATTTTTAATTAAGATTCTTAATTTACCGATGAGGGTTAAAGGCCCTTTTTAAAATTCTTCAAGACTTCAGTAGGTCTAGTTTTCAGTTTGAGCTTTGAACAGACCCTTGCAAAGCACGGGTTACCTGCTAGTCCAAAGTAGTTTAGGCTAGTTATTAGCCTCTTTAGAACTACTAATGTCACTGTATTAGCAAAGAGGAGATAACTACTTCTCTTTTTTATGTGAGCTGTTATTTGCTGACTTAATTATTTATGATTTCATTAGAATAACCTGATTCCTGAATCATTAGTAAAGAACGTACAGGATCGTTTAAGGCTGTGCAAATGCTAAAAATAAACTTTGAACTGGTGATATTTTACAAAGTTTTTCGATGTGTATATCATCAAGCTATCAAAATGAGAACGTTTTATCAGGAAACACTTTTTCCGATCATTACTGTTTGTGATATGAGCGCCTAAAGTTTGAATTTTTGGGACAGGACATTTCAAATTCGGTAAGAGATTTAGAGGATAAATTCTTCATGGTATTGTTGATTGAATAAAACAACAAAAATTTGAAAATATCGATTTTTGAGAAAGCTATTCAATTTACCAAAAATAATAACCAAAAGTTATTTTTGGTCATATTTAGTCAAATATCAATTTTTGAGAAAATTATTCCATTTACCAAAAATAACAACTAAAAGTTATTTTTGGTCAATTTTAGTAAATTGAATAACTTTCTTAAAATTGTTTTTTCTTGTTTTATTCAATCAACAATACCATGAAGAATTTATCCTCTTAATCTCATTGATTTGTCTCTTAGCGAATTTGAAATGTCCTGTCCCAAAAATTTAAACTCTAGGCGCTCATATCTCAAAAAGTAATGATCAGAAAAAACTTTTTCGCCACACTGCACAGAAAGCAGCTGTTTTCCAGTCCCTACGTAGATCTGAAAGACCTTGTTTGCAGACGACGTCAGAAAAGGGTTTCTTTTCCGGTCTAGGCCAGAAAGTTGTCTCTTTCCAGCCGCTTATGGCTGGAAACAACGCGCTAATTATTATTAATAAGTCATCCGCTAGATCGGGCGAGTGTCCACTTTCATAATAAGCTGAAGTCGTCATGATTTTAGTTCCAGTTTCGAATCAAACTAATTCGCTTCGCAACCAGTTTTATTCAATTATTTATTGTTGATCAGTGCATTCCGAATTTTCAAAAATGCTTGAAGATGACTGTGGTATTCCAAGTGAAATTTTAAAAGAATCTGAAATCCTGACTGCAAATCTTCTACCACTAAAATCAAGAGATAGGTACGATAGCTTAACGAGTATTCTTTATTTTGTATTCTTTATTTATTTTTTCAGCAATACCTGTAGTGTGGCGAAAAATATCGTTCGCACCACGGGCAAAAATGTTTTTCCAGCTCTCAATCTTTTCTAGTCCTCGGCCTACGGCCTCGGACTTGAAAACCGATTTCGAGCTGGAAAAATCTCATTTTCTGCTCTAGGTGCGAAATATACTATTTCCTGAGAAAACTTTTCCATTTTGATAGCTTGATGATATACAAATCGAAAAACTTTTAAAAATATCACCAGTAGAAAGTTTATTCTTAGCCTTTGCACAGCCTTAATTATAGATAAACTTTATGGTTAACTTATGGAAACTATGCATAAATTCACTATTGTAAAAGTGAAGGAAGTTCATAAGAAAGTTCGGTTATTTGCCAATAGTTTAAGTTGGGATGTAGAAATTAGAAGAAATATATTGTAGAATTTTCTTAGATCTACTCCTATCAAAGTATTAGTTTCTGACTTGTGATGTAAGATCTTGACTATGACTGAAGGCCACGTCTATACCAGAGTTGTCAACAAAATGTGTTGTCATTTTTCTTCTTCTGTAGAAAACAATTTGAATGTTGCTGTACTTTTTAAGAAATTAGCGACAAATTTGTCGATTTTTTTTGAAATCCCAGTTTACAACTCTGGTGTAAACGTGGCTCAAGAATAACCTGTTTCTAGAATCAACTTTTTATACTATGTGATGAAGAACACTATAGTGAAGTCCACGTTATAATGGCAGTGTTTGATTAGAAATGATATTGCTATCATTGTCTATCATTCAACAAAGCGGTTAGTGCTATCTCTTTCTCGCTTTGCTCTGTTGTCAGATCGTCTTTCCAACTTTGTAGAATCAATGATTAATTAACAATATAGGTATTTCATCTTAATTACGTAAATTCATTATAGAATATTATAATTATTGCTTGATAAAATATAATTGATCACAAGAATGAACAGTTAATATTACATCAATAAACCTGTATCTGCTGCCTTCTATAGAAGGCATTGATATGACAGAGGCTCGGCAACGTTTTCCTCCTATCTTTCTCCATTATAACGTGCACCTCACTATAGGTGTTCACACACTAGACATACATTATTTCTAACATAAACCGTACTACGCTTGTCAAATGTATGCACATCTTACGGTTAGCTGTATTCGTATAACTGACTCCTAAATGAATGATGGATAAATAGAATACCGTCATCGAAGAATAAATAAATGAATCACAATGATATAGGATCCTGTTAGCATTCACACACATAAGTTTTTGTAGCATATAAGATGAAGAATCTCCTTATAACTATTACTGTATCGCTCCAATTTAATGTCATGTGAATAATATAGTTTTTTGTTGTATAGAAATAAGTTTAATCATAGTTAATTTACTCCATAATGTAACAGAATTTGTCACTCACTACTGATTATAGGTATATTCAAGTGAGTGGGGACCTTCCCGCGAGAGACTCCCTATCACAACAAAAACCCATGAGAAGTTGCTACTCGCTTCTTAGCGCAATTCTGAATAACATTTGATATTATGTGAACAGTCTCTAAATGATTCTATTGGAACTATTTTATTGGAATGATATTTTATACTCAAAGTATTAGTGAACCTACCACATACTATCTACTTTCTAGAGAATATACTATTTCGGTTTTATTTGCAATTTTATATGTTGAATGTTTCCAAAGTATATAAATGAATTTATTCTCCTCCAGCAAAAGTATATCTGTGTATTATATAAAAGCTGAATGGGAATGATTTATTCATTTATTCACACACCCATGAACAGAAATGAAAATCCACTGAACCAAATTTGTAGGCAGGTTTGTCTTCTATATTATGAGGTTTTCCTAAGTATATAAATGAATTTATTCTCCTCCTGCAAAAGTATATATATATATATTATATATATATATATATATATATATATATATATATATATATATATATATAATATATATATATATGTATATATGTGTGTGTGTGTGTAAATATAAAAGCGAAATGGCAATGATTCATTCACTCAATCACACACCCATGAACAGCAATAAAGAACCAAATAGGTACTTTCAAATTTGTAGGTAGGTTTGTCTTCTATATTATATTAGTTTGTCGATTCTATATTATGAGGTTTTCCTAAGTATATAAATGAATTTATTTTCCTCCAGCAAAAGTATATCTGTAAATATAAAAGCGAAATGGCAATGATTCATTCACTCAATCACACACCCATGAACAGAAATAAAGAAACAAATAGGTACTTTAAAATTTGTAGGAAGGTTTGTCTTCTAGAGGCACACCTAGAACGGATTAGATAAAAGTTCCAATATACTCACTTTCCGATACCCATTGTTTACAGTTTTTGTCAGTATTATATAAACACTATTTATTTTTTCTCTCTTCGTGAACTGTTTTCATATATTCATGTGAACAATCATTTTTGATTTGGTTTCTCATATGTAAAGGTGCGTACAGATATACGCGCCGCAAGCATGAGCAATTCACTTTTAATCAGCTGATCTGTATTTTTACAGAAACGGTAAGATATAGATATAAAAAGCTTGGAATCAGCTGATTAAAAGTTAATTGTTCATGTTCGCGGCGCGTAAATCTGTACGCACCTTTAGAAATCATATTATTTATCAATCTATTGCCTTCCAGTAGTAATATTAGAATAATTTATTAATAAAGTTTCAGTAGGTTCCGTATTTTACTACAGTATTATCACTATAGAACTAGAAATCACCATACCCGATTTGGTCTCTGTAAGTAAACAATATCTAAATTAGCTATAAAACTTGCCTTCCAGAAGTAATTATCAGAGTATTATAGAAACAGTATTATACAAAATAGTAATTATTACAGAATCAAAATTTATCATTTCATGAACTGGTTTCACGTACTTGTAAACAATATCTAAATTAATTATAAAATCTTGCCTTCCTGTATTTTAGTAATATTTATTCGAATCATTAATACCTGTGATATATAAGCATCTGCAATAAATACAACATTTTGTTGAAATGGTTTGTAATTATTATTGAATTTATTCCCTCACAACAATCTGATACATTTTTTTCAGATAGGTAATTTGAATTTTTAAAAAATTCAAGGATGGAATGAGAAACTATTGACTGTATTTGTTGAGATGGAGTTCATGAAGAATTTCGAATCTCCCAGATTTGGTTGTAATTCAGGCTATGGATAGAGGTTGACCTAACAAGTGTCGTGCTATAATTGACCGAGCAAAGTGAGGTCTAAGATTCAAGTCGACGGTTTGGCATTTCTTTTAATGTTTAAATGTTTGATTCTTTATGTGTGTTGTGCATTTACGGCGAAACGCGGTAATAGATTTTCATGAAATTTGACAGGATGTTCCTTTTTTAATTGCGCGTCGACTTATATACAAGGATTTTGGAAATTTCGCATTTCAAGGATAATATAAAAGGAAAAAGGAGCCTCCTTCATACGCCAATATTAGAGTAAAAATCAGACTATAGAATACTATTATAGCCACCTCTAATACAAGGCCGCGGCCTACGATATTGCAACGTCACAGTGTAGGCCTAGAATCTAATACATGATTGGTGGAAAAGATTTTTGAAAATACCAGGTGATCTTTTTAACCAATCATGTATTAGATTCTAGGCCTACACTGCGATGTTGCAATATCGTAGGCCGCGGCTTTGTATTAGAGGTGGCTATGATAATATTCTATAGTCTGATTTTTACTCTAATATTGGCGTATGAAGGAGGCTCCTTTTTCCTTTTATATTATCCATGAAATGATATTAGATTCTAGGCCTACACTGCGACGTTGCAATATCGTAGGCCGCAGCCTTGTATTAGAGGTGGCTATGATATTATTCATCATAAATCAGCTGACAAGTGATTACACAGATGTGTGGAGAAGCCAGTCTATTGCTGTATTTCCTTAAGGTCTATAGTTTCAATCAGGTACTTGTGGATGAGAATACTGCGTGAGGTCTACTGTTCACAGAACTACTAGTATGAGACGTTTCACTACAATACAGGGTGAGTTATTTATCGAAACATAAAATCTTCCCTCCACTCTCAGATCAGAAAAATCACTCATTTTCAAATGCTTATAACTCAAGATTACAAGAGAATTTCGCCAATGTAATGACATATTATTGTGCCTCTCGTCAAGTACTTTCATTCCTGAGAGTTTGAGCGATTTCAGTTATTTTCGACAATTTTTGAAAAAAAAATCCATGATGGAAAAAGAATTCATGGATTTCATAAGAAATGCAAATTCCTAGATTTGGTTGATTTTGGGCTATGGATAGAGGTTGACTTAACAACATCCATTCATGGATTTCATGAAAAATGCTAACCTCCCAGATTTGGTTGATATTCGGATACAACAAAATTTTTTTTTGATTTGGTTCTGTGGATACATGTTGACTTGACAAGTGTCATGCTATAATATGAGACGTTTCTTATATTTTTTATTTACCGAGCAAAGTGAGGTCTAAGATTCAAGTCGACGGTTTTGCATTTCTCTTCATGATTATATGTTCTTTGTTTATGTTTTCATGTTCCGCATTTACAGCGAAACGCAGCAATAAATTTCCATGAAATTTGACAGGTATGTTCCTTTTTGAATTCCGCGTCGACGTATACATAGCCTACGGTTTTTTGAAATTTTGCATTTTAAGGATAATAAAAAAGGAAAAGCAGTCTCCTTTGAACACCAATATTACCGTAAAAATCAGACTTTAGAAAATTATTCATCATAAATCAGCTGTCTAGTGGACTATAATACTACCCGTTCAAAAACATCGAACATCTTGAAAATTTTTTAACTCTAAGGGTTGTTTTTAAGGGTTTAAAGTTCGTCTTTTAGCATGTATATTCTTCTTCTCCCAATCTCTTAATTATAATTGAAATTTCCATATCATATGTTAATATAAAACTATAATCTAGATAGAGTACCTCTTCGAAACAGTTGTTAACTGGCAACTAAATTAATAATTTTGTCAGGTTTGCATTAAGTTGAGTTGACTTTGTTAGGTTGGCACCAAGTTGAAGATTTAAATGCATTTATCGCGGAAAAATTGATTGGGCACTGCTACTTCAATCCTAGGAATATTATATTACTAGCAGTCAGGCTCGCTTCGATAGCCATATCCGTTTAGCCAGCCGTTTAGTCTGGACCCCCGACTGGATTGTCCTAACATATGATAAAAATGCCCAAAATGAAAAATGCATGCGAGCGAAGCGAGCCTGCTGATCTCATTCTTGGACGATCCAGTCAGGGGGCTAGACGGATATGGCGAGCGAAGCGAGCCTGACGGCTAGTTGACTATAATACTACCCGTTCAAAAACATCGAACATCTTGAAAATGTACGTTTCCATCAACGTTGTAGACAGTTGCAGCCAGACCTGATAACAGCGCTCACACTCACATTCCGGGACGACACGTCACGGTACGATAGGACAGAAAGCTCTGTTTATTTAGGATTTTTTCTAGACATTTTAAATTGATAAATTATTTATTAATTTTTGAGAAAACATAACAACAGGTCAATGTAACTTACTGAGCGCGAGGTCTACTGTTCACAGAACTACTAGTTAAGAATCGTTTTAAAAATTCAAGGATGAAATGAAAAACCATTGACTGTATTTGTTGAGCAGTTTATTTGTTATTCAAAAAATTGTAACATTTCATCTCAACTATTATTACTCCCAAACAGTATAATAAAAAAGAAATAATAAATATATCATAACTATAGTCTACATCATCTAAACCATAACCTGTTTACAATATTTACATGCGTTCATAAATGAACAATATGAGGGAGGGAGGGTTTTTTAAAGAAAGCTTTCAATAAAATTGAATTTTTCAAATTTTTAAAGATTGACGTTTTAGATGAAAAATGTTTATTATATTCCAAAATGATTAATTTATTCAATGAGTTTGGTTTCTGATCGCATCAGATTCATTTTCATTTTCCCCTAATAGTTCGACTTCTTATTTTTGGAATTATGATCTAAATTCTTGAGTTCTGTAATGTCTTTTCTTTTACTTTTGTTATAATGTAAAATTATTGCTACTCCTACTGGCGGACAAGTTATACTTTTGCCAGTAGAAATCCACTTTGTAAAATAAATAATACAGTGTAATATGTATATTAATAACTATGTTATTTTGCTTTTGAGAACTTGCATTTTGATTTTGTATTGTGTACGTTTTTGTGGAATAAATTTGAATTTGAATTCACGATAAATTTCAAGATAAAAACTCTGTATATCAGATCATAATATTATAGATAAAAACCATATTAGTTCGTAGGCTAAGTAAGTTGAGATTTTTCAATTTTTGTTATTAACGGTTATATAAAAAATCAACTTTCATTCTATCTGTCAAGAGCTCTCCAGCTAATTGAACCAATGAAAACCCCGTATCTCAAGATTATCAAACATTAACCTTCCGGCAGTCGCGCTGTTGTAAAAAGTACAACAGTGTCAGTTTTGTGCTGCACAAAGCTTTTGAAAGGGTTGGTGTCAGTGAATGAGTTACCTATGCATTCCAAAACTTTCTCCCCATCACTCCACTGAGTTGCAGTATCAACCGAGCAATGGTCCAGTCTTTAGGTGCCATTTAGTCGCGACAGTGCATGAGATAGGGAAATACTGTATACGGGGACTGTAAACGAACCAATAACACAGAATTAATGGCTTTGCTAGATGTACCTTATTGGGCTATGAAATGTAATCACCCAAATGTTCATATGCGTAAAATAATCCAAGAAGCTGTATACGGAGACTGTAAACTAACCAATAACACAGAATTGATGGCTTTGCTAGATCTACCTTATTGGGCTATGAAATGGTAATCATCCAAATGTTCATAAGCGTAAAATAATCCAAGAAGATGGAAAAAGTAATTATACAATTAATTAATATGTTTGACAGTAAACAGATTACATAACACTTGGAAAACTGGATGTTGTACAAAATACAACACGCGACTGCTTGTGTGATTGAGAAGGGCGCGACTACCGGAAGGTTACGCTATAACAATGGAATGCATCAGTTTGCATAGAATATGGAATGTCATAAAAATCACAAATGATCAGAAAGTTGATATTATTAAACAAGCTACGATTAATGGAATGCATCAGTTTCCATGGAATGTCATAAAAACCATGAAATATTAGAAAATCAATGAATTTCCATCTTCAGAAAACCCTTCTCCCAGATTGCTCTCTAATAAATTCAATTTCAATTCCATATACGGTTCTCTTAATTTTAATTCCTGGTAAAATTGTTCTTTCCCCACATTCTTCAAAGTGTCAAAAGTCCCTTAAAGTGTCATTATTAATGAAATTCACTTCAAACTGTCATCATTTCTTATGAATAAGATCAATGCATCCCATTCAACCAATACTGACAGTTTCAAGTTAATCTCACCCTCAGTCCTACCAACTTTCGCCCATCATACTTACAAATATTCCCTTAACATCTTAAAATTATTCTGTACAAATTTTTATCCCATATTGCATAGGTAATTCAATTTATTAACATTATCCACCTCTAAGTTCAATAATATTACTCTATCAATATTGTTCTCAGTATTTAGTAATTCTATTTATTTACAGGTCTTAATTTTCAACAGTATCGTAATTGAATTCTGTGATCACAGAATTTTAATATTAGAGTCGTTTATTGGTATGATCGATGAATTATTAGAAGAGATGCTTCACTTCTACAGAGAAGCATATTAAGAGACAATTTTTACAGGAGAATATTTCTTCAAATAAGATACAATTAACAACTTCAGTATAAAAATATTTTCCAACACTCTCACATTGCAATTTTATATTGAGATTCTCATTGAAATAGGTGATGGTAAGATAGATAATGAATAAAAAAATATTTCAAAAGATTCTGTGTGAAGAATTTCAATTCAATTCATTCTATCATTTCAACTTTTATAATTATTGAAATTATCAAAATTATGAATCAATTCAATCCAAATTATTCTGGAATTATTTTTCAAATGATTTATATTGTTGAACAAGATGCGATGCATTGAAAATTTATCAAAATTATGAATCAATTCAATCAAAATTTCTGGAATTATTTTTCAAATGATTTATATTGTTGAACAAGATGCGATACTCATGTTATTTTTTTTTTTAATAAGAATGTATGTTTCAACTATCCTATATTAAAATATTCATAGTAAATCATTGACAAATTCTTACTGGACTTGGCATTCTTCGATATGAACATTTCATCCCACAATATTCCTTTTCTAATCAATTTTCAATTTTTCTTTGTATTCCAGATATAATTATGGAATAATAAAACCAAAATAGATAAGTATTGATCCAATCTACAATAAATAATGACAGTTTTGAATAAATCTCATCATGCATGTACACCCAGTTTTTGTTGTATAAGTATCGCATTATCATTCACAATAGCAGAGAAAACTTCTATAATTTTCTTAAAAAACTGAAAACTTCTGCTGTATTCTGTGACAATAATATTATTCATGACAATCATAAGTATCTCACTATATTATATTGATCACGAAATCATGGAGAGGTTACGGTTGTATAATTTATTATTGTTGGCTTCATTCACTGGATTGTCTTTCCACTATAATTTGGCAGGCTATTGATTGTTCACCAAATTAATAAAATTTGTTTTCTTTGGTTGATGATTTTATAGAATGTCGGTTGTCATCCACGGTCGGTCTGATTGTCAGAAACGGGTGGCAGTGACTGGCAGAGCTGGCGGTTGGGCGTCACCAATTGCCTGCAAAATAGATATAATAATGATTATTATTAGTGTAACAACACTAAGAAATTATTATTGTTTTAGTGGATTTGGAAATATATATGAAAATTCACTGATGAATTTTATAATATCAATGAGCAAAATATAGAGAAAATGTGCGTCACCAATTACCTGAAAGATAGAAAGAATTGTATCAATGGATTTAGCAAAATATTTATTAGAAATTGAAAAATGATGATTGAGAAAATGAAAAAATATATCAGCTGCAATTAGGGAGATTTGCAGTTGCGTAGCTTTAGCATTTGCTGTAGTGAACGAACTTGAGTGATCATAATGGTTAACAAATAATTGTTACAAAAATACAACAATATTCTAACTTTCCAACATGGGGAACAATATAATTAAGTTTGATATGAATAAAAATATAATCTGAGTACCCTTTTTAAAGTTATTTAGTCACGACATTAATTTTCGGCTATATATAATGTCATTATAAAGTGATTCACTTTATAGCTGAAATATGTCGTGACTAATTTATAAAATGTACTCATATTTATATTTTTATTTATCAAATGTATGAATTCAGGGATACTTTCTTGTATTTTATAAAATGAAATTATAGTACTTTCTGAAATTGATAAAATAATAATATAATTTGTACTCTGCTTGTTTTATTATTTTATGAATTTCGAATGGTACTATAATTTTATTTTATAAATTTTTATTCATATTCAAAATTATAAAGAAAAAAAGACAAGTTTGATATTATAAATAATGATATGAGCATAAGAACTGGCATGAGCATGAGCATGAGCATATGGTATAAGAAGTAAGAGACGTGGCTTTCCTTTCAGGATATTGTGATGGGAAACAAGTTTGAAGATTAGGACTATCTCATAGGTAGCTGATGATGCCTTCATGAGACTTGTGCGAGGGTAAGGTTTCCATAATCAAATGCTGTATTCATATTGCTCATATATCTCTCAATATAATATATTTTAATAATATATAATATATAATTATGTGTCTTTTTTCTTTATAGCGACTTTTAATATAAATATAAAACTATACAAATATAAAACTCAGTAGCCTACTCTTTTAAATTATTTTGTCAGAACATGTTTCGGACATCAATCAATCAATCTTTTTTTTCAGTGAAAAGCATTACAAAATTGGTCCCGCTGAACCTAATAGTATATTTCGCACCTAGGGCCGAAAATGAGACTTTTCTGGCTCGAAATCGGTTTTCAAGTCCGAGGCCGTAGGCCGAGGACTAGAAAAGATTGAGAGCCGGAAAAACATTTTTGCCCATGGTGAGAACGTTATTTTTCGCCACACAGAAAAATAAACAATATATATATGAAAATAATTTATTGTCTATTATAAGCACTTCCGAAAGCAAAAGTGGAAGGTCATAGCTCTAGCAAATCTGAGGTAATCTGAATATCAGGAAATTGTCCAAGTATTTTTTTTTTATTCTGATTTGTCTAAATAACCTAAAAGATTATGTTCAATTATGTAAGAGGTTGAGTTTAAACTTTTTATTCTTCCAAATGACAATAAGATGATATATTATAAATGTTTTAATTATTGAATGATAAACACAAATAATGAAAAGTTTTTGATCAGCTGTTTTAGCACACTTGAAATTTGGCCAATCTGAATGTCAATGGAAGTTTAGGTTAGAAGTTCTATCCTACTCTGAAAATCGAATTAGTTGAATAGTTTATAATATATATCTTATCTGTATTTTATTCATCCAAATAGAATGATAGTATATTATTGCAGAATACTTTATTGAATTCTAGAAGCATAAAATGATTCCGTTTATCCACTATGTTCCGTGATAAACGCAGTACTAGGAGGTTTGAGGTTAGATTCTATTATACTCTGAAAATTGAATTTGAATAGTTTATAATATCTCATTTGTATTTCATTCATCCAAATAAAATGATAGTATCTTATTGCAAAATACTTTATTCAATTCTAGAAGCATAAACTTATTCCGTTTCATAAACTATTTTGTAAACACGTTCACATAAAATCAGAATCAGCTGAATCAAGGTTATTTTACAGCCCTAGGGCCGTAAAAATTTTACCGGCCTGGCCAGAAAACAATCACTTTCGGCCTCCATATGACGCACGTAAACCAGCTCATTACATCCAAGTGGGGCGAAAAAGATTTTACAGCAGGTGCCTACAAATAATAAAATATAATAGAATGAATGCTAACTTTAACAATAAACTAATGGGAAAAAATCATGAAACTGGGAGTTTAGGAATTTAAAAATGAGTATGAAGTATTAGATGAACTAAGGATGATTGATAGGGTATAGGGTTTAATGGAAATTGGAAAAATCTTGAAAGTGACATTAATGCCCGAAACATGTTGTTACAAAATAATTTAAAAGGGTACTGAGATTTATATTTTTATTTATATTATTATGTGCTATGATTGTTCTTCAGGGGGGCTCAAATATTAACTTCATAGGATATGATATCCCACTTGATACGTCTGGTTCTTAGTACAGAGAGAAGAAGAAAGAGCACAAAAAGTACAAATAGGAATTAAGATCTTGGAGCAGATTTTTGATTGAATGACGCGAAATTCTCAATTTTGGAAATTGAATTGAATTTATTGTCAAAAATCACATAAAAATACTTGTACAATACAATCACTATAGTATGCAATATACAATTACCTACAAATAGACATTTATTGTAACTTGCACAACAATAATTATCAATGTAATTTCGGCACTGCCAACATAAGATTTCTTGTGTGTTCGCAGTAAGTTTCGGTTAACTTATTCAATTCTAGTCAAGTAAGAAGAGATATACAAATTAAATTAAATAGAGCTAAAGAAAGTATTACTACACCAATATACAAAAGTTATTATCAAATATCCAGTTATTGTGATACTATTCGAAACAGTGTCAAAAGTTCTTGATAATCAATAACCTGGTTTGAGGAAAATGTTTTTTTTCCTACAGATACCTTGAAAAGTGACCATTTCTGCACTGATTGCAGGCCGCAAAGAATCACTTTTCCGCATTAATGCGCAAAGTGAGTACTTTGCGTACTCCAGATTTGCAGCATGACAACGCAAAATAGTTAGTAGGTTATATGGAGCACCAGTGCAGGAAAATCAAAATAAAGTTGGTAATACTCATAGTGAGGCCCACGTTATTATGGCAGTGGAGAACAGCGTTGCCTTGCCATTATGTGCCATGATTATTGTCATTTCAATGCTTACATAAGATAAACCCCCTTCAAGCAGTCAGATAAATTTTCAATTGAATTACTAATCATTATAATTCAATTATTATTATTCAATTTTAAATAAATTAAGGCTTTTATTAATAATAAAATTACACAGAAAAACATTTGATATTTCAGGGAATTTCACCCATAATCACCCACTTTTCATATTCAATGGTAACTGTAGGAAAAATTTAATGTGAAATATGTGCGCAAAGTTCGTTTGCTGCACTCAAGAAACCATCATTCCGCACTCGCCTGCGGCTCGTGCGTAAACGTTTCTTTTGTTGCAGCAAACTGTCACTTTGCGCACTAGTTGCACAAATAGCCATTTTATTTTTTATTAAAGAACGAAAACAGACTGAAAGTACCAGAGCAGCAGAAACTTGCAAGAGGTCCTCCATTTAACATCATCAGAGTTGAATGAAAACTGACTGAAAATACTACCAGGGCAGCAGAAACATGCAAGAGGTCCTCCATTCATCATCAGAGTTGGATGAACTAACTGAAAATACTACCAGGGCAGCAGAAACATGCAAGAGGTCCTCCATTTAACATCATCAGAGTTGAATGAACTGACTGAAAATACTACCAGGGCAGCAGTAACATGCAAGAGGTCCTCCATTCAACATCATCAGAGTTGAATGAACTGACTGAAAATACTACCAGGGCAGCAGAAACATGCAAGAAGAGAGGTCATCCATTTAACATCATCAGAGTTGAATGAAAACTGACTGAAAATACTACCAGGGCAGCAGAAACATGCAAGAGGTCCTTTATTATTTAGGCTATACTCACAGTAGCTGATTCGCGCGTATGCGAGATTAGTGGCGTTTCAACAGTGAGTGAGGACGGATCTATCTGCGAGTAGACAACTGATGCCGGGGGGCGGTCCCCCCTGCCCCTGCAGCCCCCCTAGGTGCACCCCCTGTCCAGGCACCCCAACCCCCACCCCTTGGCAGGGGGGCGGCAACTGCTGATGATGCTGCTGCTGCTTTTGTCTAATCAGTGTCGAGTAGACTGAGCTCGGGAGTGAGAGTTCTGCGTAGGTCACTTCGCCCTGTAACAAAATTACATCACAATATTTATTTATCCGTGTATTGGGTGAGGAAACATTACAAAGAATTTAGGAAAGTAACAACATAATTCATTAGTTCAAGTATTACACAATATTGGGAAGAAAAAAACAGAATGGGAAGTATTGATATCATTTACAATGAATAATGACCGTTTATATCCATTTATTGGATCGGTAACATTACAAAGAATCCAGGAAAGAAACAACATAATTCATTATTTCAAGCATTACACAATATTGGAAAGAAAAAACAGCTCTAGCCAAAAACTACTTCTCTTCCTAAATTCAAATTGTAGATTTTTCAAATTCAATTGTAGAACATTTTCCGTGAAAAAAGACAGTTCTTGGCATTGACCTGTTGGTGCATTACCATAATAAATATAATTGTTGTTTTTTTCTTTAGGGCTACTTTTTAAATGAATAAAAATATAAATCTGAGTACCATTTTAAATAATTTTGTCACTTATTTTTTATCATAATTTAAAAGGGTACTCAAATTTAAATAAATTTTCATTTTGAATATAATTTATTATGATCATTGTACAAGATTGAATACAAATTATACACATTATGAATGAAGACTAATTAGAAACTAATTTTGGACTTCACATTTTACTATATAGACCTTCAAATTTTATTCTGTACTTGGCAGCATTGTTCTTATAATTCCATCAGATATGGAAATCCACGAGTGAGCTTTACTCACTAATACTTTGTATTCTTATAATAGAGAATGCTGGCCGGTTCAGAACGGAAATATCGCCGCCGTTATATCCATACCGCTGTAAGTAAATTTGTACAGAGTATAAGTGTTTCGTTATGGAAAAGATCATGAAATATCCCTCAATTATTAGTGACAAGTATTTGTAATAAATTATTCATAACCATTAAATTTGTGATTATTTTATATATTTACCCTTGGTTTGTCGGCACTAATATGAGCCACGTATGGCCGGCTGTTTAGTTTTTCAAATGCTCTCTCATCAGCATCTTGGTAATCTGAAACATTAAATTATTCCAATTCAACAATCTTTTTTTTTTGCTAATAATTTCTAAAAAAATTCAAATTCGGCCTCTGCGCACAGGTTTTCTACCTTGCAGGGACCCTTTATATATATTATATAATTACTTATTATACTACCTAATACATCTAACTATTAAGTAATGTATTTTTTACTTAAGTTTTTGAATTTTGTAATTTTTATTAGGGATGAATAAATTTGAATTTGAACAACATTAATTATTATTATCAAATGGAAGGAAAATTTCAACTTAGTCTTTCAATCATTTTCTTGGGATACACAATGGAGCAGTTGAATTGAATCAATTCTGTCAATAAATACAAGTATCTCAATATTATAATATCTTAGAATCATTTTCAAAAGTATAATTGAGCAATAATCTGGAATGCGTAGAAACTTGATATTACAGTACACCCCGTTATATTACATACCCCCGGCATATCACATTATTTCTGCAGTCCATTGAAACGTCCATCAGAGCTTTTAACCTTGATATAGTAGTCTAGTTACTTGTAACCTTGATTTAGAGTATAACCTTGATATAAAGCTCTAGAGATAGAGCTTTTAGCCTTGATACACCCCGATTTCGTACGGATCTCGCAATAGTGAATTTTTCGAGAGGTTCCTTGAGACGTACTAATCAAGGTTTTACTGTACCAGAAAATTTTTTCCCTCGAATTTGGTAGAGTGTGATTAATCAATCACATGAGAATTGATAATTGTTCTTACAGTAAGTGAACTCTCTGACTAGTCTGAAATGGGTAGAGAGTAATAAAATCTAAGAATTCAAACAAATTCCTCAATAAAAATAATTGAACTCAATATCATTGACTTGGTAATCAATCATTTTCTCACCATCAGTCTGAAATAGGCACCAATACAATTCAAACAATAAAACTCAATTTACTCAATCATGATGATTAAAAACTTGAAAACTGAACATCATTGTAAATGGAAATCTATGAAAAAAATTATAATCTATGATTATTTATTTCTAACTATCATTTTCCCACCATCAGTCGGAAATAGGTAGCAATGTAATTCAAACAATAAAACAACTTCATCAATTATTGGATCCAAGCCACACGAGGCGTTTTTCCAGTCAGCAAGACAGGACAAGAAGCTCTCCGATTGGCTGATAGGGTTGGCGGATCGAGTGACCTTCTTGGCCAGCCAATCTTAAAGCTTATCTGTGTCCTGTCCTGCAGACTGAAAAAATGTTCAGTGCCTCGTGTTGCTTGGTCCTAATGATTGAAAACTGGATCATATTGAATTTAGGAATATCTACTTAAACTGTATAAAATCAGGGCTACTTTCTTGTATTTATAGAATATTTACAATATACTTTATAAGATTATACAGAGTGTCCTACGAAAGGTGTAACAACCGAAGACCATAGATTCTACATTAAAGTTGCAACAAAAAATGTCCAGCAACATTTTCTTATATCGACCTTAATTTTTAAGATATTTAGATTTTTCGATATTTTTAAAAAACTTTAATAACTAGAAAACTCTCAGTCAAAATCTAATTCCAAGGACATGGTTGGAAAGAGGATAACATTTCCAATAAGATTCATATAATTTGTCTCTTCATTTCACGTTTTTACTTTCCTTGCCCTATTACTACCATAGGTAAGGAAAGTATAGCTTTCCAAAAAAATTAAGGTACCCTAATTTCAAGTTTTCTATACGTTTCAAGGTCCCCTGAGTCCAAAAACATGATTTTTGGTTGGTCTGTGTGTGTGTATGTGTGTGTGTATTCGTATGTGTGTATGTCTGTGAACACGATAACTCCATTCCTAATCAACCGATTGATTTGAAATTCTATACTTAAGGTCCTTATACCATGACAATTCAAAATGGCGGATAATTACTAAAAAACCATGTTTTTCACGGTTTTCTCGGAAACGGCTCTAACGATTTTCTTCAAATCTACACCATGGATAGCTATTTATAAGCCCTATCAACTGACATGAGTCTCATTTCTGGGAAAATTGCAGGAGCTTCGTAATATTCTTGAGAAAAATGGCGAATAATCACTAAAAAACCATGTTTTTCACGGTTTTCTCGAAAACGGCTCTAACGATTTCCTTCAAATTTATACCATGGATAGCTACTCATAAGCCCTATCGACTGACATGAGTCTCATTTCTGGGAAAATTGCAGGAGCTCCGTAATATTCTTGAGAAAAATGGCGGATAATTACTAAAAAACATGTTTTTCACGATTTTCTCAAAAATGACTTGACCGATTTTTTTCAAATTCATACCCTGTATAGTTATTTATCAGCTCTATTAACTGGCATGAGTCTCCTTTCTGGGAAACTAATGGGGGATCCACCCCATCCTTGAGAAATGGACTTTGTAACCTCCTTCTCGTGCATGAGGTAGGTAGGTAGAGCGGTTCATAAAAAGAACACATAGTCGAGATATTTCATCTGTAGAACAGCTATTTTGACAACTTTTAAAAAATATCGAATTTCACAATTTACACAAAGGAAAAAGTACTCTGAAAACAATAATATACAGAAGTCTGATCATAGTTTCAAATATGTTGCTGCCAATTGTCATTATGTTATTCCCCTAAATTATTCTCCTTTAAGAATGGGGCTTACAGATCAATGAGCAAGGAAAGTTGTGTGAGTGCGCCACACCAGATTTTTGAACTTTTTATGGGTGTTCAAACTGTTTGGCTTTGAACTTGACGAATGTACTTTTTTCAACTTTGAACGCTCATAAAAAGTTCAAAAACTTCAACACAGGAACAAAATGAATTAAATGAATCTTATTGGAAATTTTATCCTCTTTCCATCCATGTCCTTGGAATTAGATTTTAACTCATAGTTTTCTAGTTATTGACGTTTTTTAAAAACATCGAAAAACGATATATCTCGAAAACCAAGGTCGATATAAGAAGATTTTACCATAGAGAAATGATAGTAAAAATATCTAAATATCTACTTGGTATATACCCATAGTATAGGGCGCTTATGTCGCAACTTTTACTGTTATCCCAAGCCGATAGTTCACGTAGTTCTTTCCTATGCAGCTGTGTGACGCTGGTAGTCTCTCAAATTGTGCCGTTCATACACTATCACCCCAACAAAACAGTAAAAATTGACAATAATCGACAGTAATCGGCTTGAGATAACAGTAAAAGTTGCGACATAAATTCCCTATACCATGGGATATCTACTTATGCTATTGTTTCTCTATGATTTTACTGAACATTTTTTGTTGCAAATTCTATGTAGAATCCATGGTCTTCGGCTGTTACACCAGGGTGGGACACTCTGTATACATATATATACAATATATTATAATACAGTATATTCATACAATATTCTTGTATTTATAGAATATTTAGCCTACTAGTTTCGGTGATTACACCATCGTCAGGTTATGAAAAGGAATATCTAATTTTCTTACCATCGTTCTGAGGTATGATATCAGGATTCTTGTCGAGACTGTCTGCACTCTCACTGGATCCCTTGACAGCTTCGTTGGTTTTGTCCTCGAAGTGCGACCGGCCTCTCAGTCGCAGAGCTAGGAGCACAGCTAGCAGCACCAGGACCAGCGACACCACCACGCCTATCAGAGCGCCTAGCAGAGGTGTCAGGTGCGGGATGATCGGGGTCTCGGCTGAAAAAATGTTGGAGAATATTATTTTTTGAAGCGAACAGTTTTGGTAAGTTTTAAGGATCATGGTTGCAAGATGGTGTTGCAAGAATTTAGTTGATATTTAAGATAATTATATATTTATGTTATGTATAATGTACTGTTTAGTAATGTAGTAATGTTTATATAAATAAGAAGAAGGAGAGGAAGAAGGGAAAGAAGAAGAGGAAGGAGTGGGGGCATAAGAATGAATGAAGAAGAGTACAAAAAAAACTAAGAAGTAGAATTAATATGAGAACACAGGAGAAAAGAGAAGGAAGCAGAGACGGAACAGAAGAGGAGGAGAGAGAAGAGGAAAGAGAAACAATAAAGGTAGAATTTGAAAAGAAGTAGAAGAAGAAGAAAAGAACAAATTTAAGAAGGGCAACCATAAGATCTGGAAAAATGATGGATTGAGGTGAAGACCGGAGAAGAAAAAAAAAGCGGAAGGAGGAGGAGGAGGAGGAGGAGGAGAAGAAGAAGTAGAAGAGAAGAAGAAGAAGAAGAGAAGAAGAAGAAGAATTAACGAAGAAGAGTACAAAAAATTTGTACAAGTAATATGAGAGCACAGGAGAAAAGAGAAGAAAGCAGGGACGAAACAGAAGAGGAGAGAGAAGAGAAAAGAGAAACAATAAAGGTAGAATTTGAAAAGGAGTAGAAGAAGAAGAAGAGAAGAACAAATTTCAGAAAAGTACGGTAACCATAAGATCTGGAACACAAATATTGTAATGAGGAGAAGAAGAACAAAAAGAAGAACAGAAGAGAAAGAAAGAGGAGAAGTGAAAGAAGGTGAATAAGAAGAAGAAGAACAAAAAGAAAAAGAAGAAGAAAAGGGAAGATTAGAAAGGAAAAATTGAAGTGCATTACACAACTTTTGCCTCCCTTGCAGGTTCACCGCAATCCCCCCCCTTTCAAGAAGATACAGGAAAGAAGGAAAAGAAGAAGGAGAAGTAGATCTTGAAGGAGTAGATTGAGGAAAAGGAGAAGAGGAAGTTGGAGGAAAAGATTAAGGAAAAGGAGAAGAAGAACAAACAATAGCAAAAACAACTGGAAGAAGGAGAAGAGGACAGGAGAACAATGAGAAGAACGGGAAGTGAAGAAAAAGAAGAATGACAAGAATAGGAGAAGAAGAAGAAGGAGGAAGAGACGACGAGCAGCAACAAGGAAGAGAAAAACAGGAAGATGAAGAAAAAAAGATCAGCGAAGGAGAGGATGGAGGAGGAGAAGACGAAGAGTGAGGAGAGGTGGAAAGAAAAGAAGAAAAACAACAACAAAATACATGAACGAATAAGGAGGGAAAGAAGTTTAGAAACAAGAATAAGATCAAAACAGATGGAGAAGGAGAACAAGAAGAGGGAGAAGAAGCAGAAGACCGAGAAGAATTAGAACATTAACAACAAAAGACAGAAGAAGAGAGAGGAGAAGAAGTAGTGGAAGAATAACATGATTAGATCATATTATTTATGAAGAAGGAAAAGTGGAAGGAGGAGAAGAAGGATAAAAAGAACAAAAACTCGACCGAGAAGAATAAGAACATCAACAACAAAAGACAGAAGAATAAGTGTAGGAGATGAATTGAAGAGACAAGAACTGGATCAAAACCAATGAAGAAGGACATGTAGAAGAAGGAAAAGAAGGAGAAGTGAACAAATAGCAAGTACAAGAAAACTAAGAAGAAGAAGAAGAAAAAGAAGAAGAAAATTGAGAAGAAAAAGAAGAAACTTCTTTCATTTATATAGTAAACTGGCAGGTGCTCTGAAAAATGTAACAGTGAACATATTATACGAGTATAGTTTACAGTATTTGTCAATAGTTTTCTGGAATGGAGACGTTAACTTCCTCCTTCAGACATCTCTATTGGCAAGTGAAGCAGAAGTGAAGACACACTGGATTGCGTTGCATTTTTCATCGCCTTTTCCCACCTACATTTCAACCTTTCTTCTTCTTCTTCTTCTTCTTCTTCTTCTTCTTCTTCTTCTTCTTCTTCTTCTTCTTTTCTTCTTCTCTTCTTCTTCTTCTTCTTCTTCTTCTTCTTCTTCTTCTTCTTCTTCTTCTTCTTCTTCTTTCTTCTTCTTCTTCTTCTTCTTCTTCTCTTCTTCTTCTTCTTTTCTTCTCTTCTCTTCTTCTTCTTCTTTTCTTCTTCTTCTTCTTCTTTTCTTCTTCTTCTTCTTCTTCTCTTCTTCTTCTTTTCTTCTTCTTCTTCTTCTTTTCTTCTTCTTCTTCTTTTTCTTCTTCTTCTTCTTCTTCTTCCTCCTCTTTTTCTTCTTCTTCTTATTCCTCTTGTTATTCTTCTTCTTTTCTTCTCCTTCTTCTTCCCCATCTCATTATTCTCATTTGCTTCGTCTATTTTCAATCTTCTCCAACTCCTCTTCCTGCGTGTGAGTGTGGTGTGTACACTTTTAGCGGAAACTTTTTTCCAAGCCAACGACTCGAGACAACCCGACTTTGTGTTTTGTCTCCAGATATCCAAATGTGTGTCCAATGTGGGAGAAAAAATAATGCAAAAAGAAGAAGAAGAAGATGAGGGAGAGGAAGAGGAAGAGGAAGACGAAGAGGAAGAAGAAGAAGAAAAAAGAAGTAGAAAGAAAAGAACAAGAAAATGAATATAATTTTTCCTACAGTTACGTTGAAAAGTGGCCATTGCTGCACTGATTACAGAACGCAAAGAATCCCGCTCTAGTGCGGGAAAAATTTTCTCTGCAATCCAGATTTGCAACATGGCAACGCAATATAGTTGGTGGGTTATATGGAGGATTAGTGCACGGAAACAAAAATGAAGTTGGTAACTGTGGTATAGTGTGGTATAGTGTTGTTATAATAATATAAAGGACACCGAGTTCGAGGACAGCCACATCATTGACAGCCCCCTTCATTCAAACACTACTACATTATTCAATTCTATTTAATTAATAATAAAATTACACAGAAAAACATTTGATGGATTTCAGGCAATTTTACCCATAATTACTCACTTTTCATATTCAATGGTAACTGTAGGAAAAATTAAATGTGGAATGCGCAAAGTTCCTCTGCTGCACTCAACAAACCATTCATAACAAACCAAGTAAACGTTTCTTTCGGTGCAGCAAACTCACTTTGCGCACTAGTTGCACGAATAACTATTATCTCTCACCGGTCCTCCTCTCAGCTGATTTGAGCGTGTAGGCATGCAGCGTTGTGGGCCGACTGATACCCTTGCCATTGGCCGCATAGAGCAGAATGTCAAAGCCAATGCCAGAGTGCAGCTGGGCGATGGTGAAGTGGGCGGTCGATGACGTCACGTTGCCAACCAGCATCTGCGTCTGCGCATCGTACACCTCCATCACAAACTGCTGAGTCAGCCCGCCGTCAAAGCCCTCCATGCATTCGATGCGTAGTGCATCAGCTGTCTGGTTCACGATCGAACAGTTGGTTGGCTGGTCTGGTTTGCCTGAAACAAATTTAGATAACAAATTGGATTCATCAAATAGATATTTGACTTTGGGACGAGGAATTTCTCTTTATTATGTTTGAATGTCACCAGCCAGATCTCGAACATGTCGCTAACGATTCTCACAAAATTTGGAACATAGTAGGCTAATAATATAAAAATTCGATTGCGCTAGGTCTCATCCCTGGGAAAGCTCGCTAAAGGACTTTAAAGGATAATAATTATTCATCCTTGGAAAAACAGCTGATAATTTCTTCGATGATGGAAGTAGGTGAGCAAGTGCATGCATGTGGTACTGAGACAAAATTATGACTCAGCTGTTGAAATTTTGTAATTATTCAATCAGGTACTTGGTGCCGGTTGCACAAAAGCCGGTTAAATTTTAATCCTGATTTATTTCAGTAGAACCATAGAGAAACAATAGCGTAAGTAGATATCCCATGGTATAAGGCGTTTATGTCGCAACTTTTACTGTTATCTCAAGCCGATTACTGTCGATTATTGGCGATTTTTACTGTTTTGTTCAGGTAAGAGTGTATGAACAGCAGAATATGAGAGACTACCAGCGTCATAAAGCTCCACGGGAAAGAACTACGTGGACTATCAGCTTCAGATAACAGTAAAAGTTGCTACATCATGAACGCCCTATACCATGGGATATCTACTTATACTATTGTTTCTCTATGGTAGAACCAATCAGAGAAGCCATCTTTTTGAAATGGCCTTCTCTGATATGGTTCACGTGAAATCAATCAGGATTAAAATTTGACCGTCTTTTGTGCAACCGGGCCTTTGTGAGAGAAATTTTTGCATTCCTCTAGGAATCATTCTAAATCCACTGTGATTGGATAGAACCTTTCTGTATGAACTATGAATATATTAAGATTTCTACTTTCGTAATAAATTTTTTATGCTTTTATACTCCAGATCGAAGCTCGGTCCCCCGATATTACTGTATTTATCTGCCCTCATGTCATTGCACACGACAGAAATTTATTTATTTATTTATTTTATCATTCAGAATTACACAACTTACAGAAAAGTACCACAGGCTTATAAGCCCAAAAAGGTAATTTATACAACAGTCCAAATGTAGCTAGGCTATGTGTCACTTAACATTCTCCTATTACACACTCAATTTACAATTCGAAACACACAAAGATTATTTTGAAATTGAAAATATTTCAAAATTAATTAAAAAATTCCAAACTTTGAAAAAACTATAAAATTTTGAGACCGAAAAGACAAACACACTATTTAGAACTTATCACAGCTGTAAATATCTTGATAACCTTAGATTATTATCTTAAAGAAATAAGAAATAAATTTGGAATCCTGAGAAAAAGAGCAGTAAGGCAATGAAACATGATTCTAGATTGATGATCCTTCAGCATTAAGTGAGGCTCGAACCACCGGGAAGTGAAGCCAACTGTCGTCTCAAGTGATCTGTGAAATTTCTCACAAATCACCAACAAGACCAGTCTCTCCTTCCAATTTCAATCGCTTTCCAAACCATCCAACAACATAATGCCAATAGTATCTTACATCTCATGGACGGGAAGGGGCCTTTTGCAGTCGAGAATGATGTTTCTAGTCGAGGCGTTTGCCGAGACTAGAATTTCATTCGAGTATTCACGTCCAAGTAACATACACGATTTTTTGTCATAATAATCTAAGAAAGAATAATTGAGAAATAGAAGACATAACCTGCTTGTGCTGAAGTTACTACATGCATTCTATAAACGTAACCTAGTTTACAAATTCCGAATAAGGAATTTCGCGGAAGTTGACAAAACTTCCACCTGGAGCGCTGAAGGCGGTGTTTTGTAGCAGTTTTGCTGTTACTATTTCGGAACTATAGTGAGGTCCACGTTATAATGGCAGTGGAGAAAGATAGGAGAACAACGTTGCCGATCCTCTGTCATGTCAATGCCTTCTATAGACGGTAGCTGATACAGGTTTATCAATGTAAAATATCACAGATTAAATAAGTAATCGCTTAGGAAGTATATGCTTCCTTCATGGTACAGTAATATCAACTGTTCATTCTCGTTTAAAATTATCAATTATATTTTATTAAGCTAGAAATTGTATTTTACAATAATGTCATAATGAGTTTTCATAATCAAGATGATATATTTTGTTATTAATTATAAATTCAACATTGTTGGAAGACGACCTGGCAACAGAGCAAAGCCAGAAAGAGATAGCGCTATCCGCATTGTTGAATGATAGACAAGGATAGCAATATCATTGCTAATCGATCACTGCCATTATAACGTGGACCTCACTGTAGGAAACATACTCAACTGTAAAGAATATAATAGAATAGGATAGAAAAGAATTTTTATTGGTCATAAAATTAATATTCACATGAATACATGGACTTCGTCAATTTTTTCAACACTAAATAAAACATAATATGTTATGGTTTCATATTATGGTTTCATTACAGTAGAGTATGCTGTAATGAGAATCATATGTTTATTTGTTCTGCAAACAGCTGTTTACCGGCTTGCTTTCATGCATGGAAAACAGCTGAGATTAAATTACTATGACAAAAATAATGTAAAGAAGCAGAGTCATATTGACGAGAGTGTATTGAATTTGATTGTACTGGTAGGAGGCTCCCCTCAAAAGTGTATTGGATTCAGTTGTATTGGTAGCCCATCCCACCATCAAATGTCACTACAAGCCCTTGCTGGAATTCGGCAATAAATATAACAGTTAAAGAAGTAAAGTGCATTGAAGTAGGGGAGATTGGATTGCGGTAGACCTGCACAAGTAGTGGATGAAGAGAGGCAGAAGTTGTGTAATGCACTTCAATTTTTTCTTTCTAATCTTCCCTTTTCTTTTTCTTTTTCTTCTTCTTTTTCTTCTTCTTCTTCTTCTTTTTTCCTTTTTCTTTTTCTTTTCCTCTTTCTTCTTCTTTTTTCTCTTATTTCTTCTTCTTCTTCTTCTTCTCTTCTTCTTCTTCTTCTTCTTCTTCTTCTTCTTCTTCTTCTTCTTCTCATCCTTCTCCTCCTCCTTCTCCTTCTCCTTCTTCTTCTTCTTACTTCTTACTTCTCCTGCGTCTTCTTCTTCTTCTTCTTCTCCTTCTTCTTCTTCTTCTTCTTCTCCTTCTCCTTCTTCATCTTTTCTCTTTTTTCTTCTACATTTACTCCATTTTATTCTTCTCATCTTTCTTCTTCATCTTCTCAGCTTTCTAGCTATTTATTCGAATTTCAATTTGCCATGATTACTGCTGGAGGAAAACCCCGCCTAACTTCATTCAGGAAGAAGTTGCGGAGAAAAAGAAAGGAAGGCATTGAAATATGATCACCGCATACGGTTGCAATTTGTTTCCTACGCAGTCTTCTTCTTCTCCTTCTCCTTCTCGTTTTTCTTAATCTTCCACATCTTCTCCTAATCCTCCTTTTTCCTTCCATCCTAATTTTACTTCTTGTGTAGTTGAGTTTATCAGAGATTCAGTTTAAACCATTCAGTTTATTATAGATTGACATGCATCATTGTGTTACAACCGAAACCGGTATTTCTAATCATCAAAAAATCTGTGGTTTTTGGTTATTTCTTTGTCTTTTTATTCAATATCATTATTTAGCTTTCAGTCTTACGACTCCGTTGAACTGCATTTTTTTCTCTCAATCTGCCTATCGCTTTTTTCTCTTGGTTCACTACTTGCGTTTCTTTTATTTATATCTTTCTATTTATCTTTTGCATCTTTCATTCCCCACTATTTAACATTATCCTTTTCACCACACTCTTTCTTTGTTAGTCTTTTCATTACTCTACTTCTATGTGTTTCATTCTTCATCACATTTTGTCTACGTCTCTTTGTCTCTGTCTTCAAAAGATAAACAATATTGACCTTGAATCGATTCAGAAAATTAGTGTAGACGGTAATGACATTCCTTACTGTAGCTCAGTTGAAAATTTAGGCATTATTATGAATAATACTCTTGACTGGTCAGAACAAGTGAACAAAACTTGTAAAAAGGTATTCTCAGCCATGCATGCATTGGAGAAAATGCACGATATTCTCCCTAGAAACATTAAATTATTATTGGTTCAATCTCTCATCTTCCCACATTTAATGTATTGTAATTCTGTTCTTAACGATATGCAAGTCACTCTGAATGATAAACTACAGCGATGCCAAAATTATTGTCTACGTTTCGTCTACTCTCTCCAATGCCATGATCATATCACCCCAGCCCACATTGCTAGTTCAACATTAAAGCTTCCCGATCAAAGGCTTTTTCGAATAGTCAAGCTTGTTAGAGACATCTTGAAATACGGTAATCCGAACTATTTTAAAGATGATTTCAAATTTGTCTCTGAAGGTAGGAGGATAGATGCTTCACATACTAGAACCGGAGAAAGTACTTTAAGGATACCCAATCATCGAACTACAATTTTCACAAAATCCTCCTTAGTCAGTGCCTGCCGTGCATGGAATGCACTTTCTGTTTCTATCAGGTCCATCAAGAGCCGAGTGAGCTTCATCCTGACTTTGAAAAAACATCTTTTGGAACAAATGACTGAAACTGTCCGGCCCTCGATTTGATCTTATCTACCTATATAATTATTATTTCAATTAATCAATTTTCTGTTTTTTTTTCTCTTACATATTCATATTAATTGAAACTTTTACAATATTTCCATTAATAAATAAATCCTTAGTTTAATTAATGAAATTAACGTTTTGGTAGAGAGTTAGTGGGAAGGATATTTTTAGGCAATTGTATAAAGTGTATAAGTCAGTATATATTGCAATCTACATGCATAAAGTACTCAATCAATCAATCAATCTTCCTAATTTTTCTCACAATTCTCTTTCCCAATCACGTCACTCCTTCTCATCCTCTTCATTTTCTCACTCCTCCTCCTCCAGTACCACCTCATCCTCCTCCGTCATCACCTCCTCCTCCTCCTCCTCCTCTATCGCCGCCTTCTCCTCCTCTACCACCTAATTCTTATTTATTTCTTCCCTCTATCTCCTCCATCATCTTCTTCTGCCACAAACACACACCCATACACATGCTCTTTGCCTTCTTCACTATTTATTATTTTGCGTTCCTTCCGCTGACAATAACTGTAGTGAACTACTCCCTCACCAGTCACCCTTACGTTCCCTCCCACAGGGTTCTCCCTCCCTCACCCTTCCAGCCATACATTTTCTTCCATAGAGTTCTCCGCCCCTCATCCTTCCATAAAGTTCTCCACCCCTCTTCATTCTAGCCCCACATACCCTCCCATAGGGTTTTCCACCCCTCAAGGGTTGCTGCTGTAGTTCTTGAGTTAAAAGGCAACATTCCTTGGTGGTGCGTTGTCAGTACCCCACACATAATAATAAAACGACATCTAACAAGCCGTGCCAGAACTGATTGCATCCTCCGATGCTGACTCACTCCGTTTAGATATATTTCACTCATGACTGTCTCACCGTCAGATTCACTTTCATCTGTCAGTATCCCTCACTATTATAACATCAATTTATCTCATCCAGCTAGTGCTCACAGTTGAAATTGAATCTCCCTCTACCAAAACCAGCTATGGAACAGTATACTTATTTTTGACTCGTTTCCAGGTGAGGAGTACTATTCTATGGAATTATTGTGTAATTAACATTTCAAATGTTTGTAACTCACTGCTTTTTGAGAATAGAAACATTCTTACTCATTCATTTCATTTTAGTCATCAGAAACTGGCATTGTGTAGAAGTGTATAGTATAATGTTATAATAATTATTATCAATGAAAATCCCAATTAAATGCTGTATATCATCCCGAAGACCTCTGCTACTGCAAATATTGACAACCGGGTGAACAGCTATATGGAAATTTTTCGATGAGCGCTACTATACAAAAATTATTTGTCAACCCGGGAATCGAACACAGTACCTCCTAATTGCCGGTCAGGAATGCTTACCCTTACACCAAACTGACAATCTCTGGAAAACAGCGCTCATTTAATACAAAGCCATAGCGGCCAGCCAGTCTACAGATGGAAATGAAACAAGATTGGGATTTTCGTTTAATAATATTATTATTCATTAATAGCATTTGAAAAAATGCAACTTCCAATTTGTTTCCATCTGTATAATATTATATCACTTCAAAATGACAACTTCAACTGAAGAATTTGTCTTTGTCATAAGAAAATCTAACAGTGGGGAATGAATGACACATAGAAACAAATTCTCAGGATTTAGAGGAGCTTGGCTTGGTTTTTCATGCCTTACTGTGATATTACTATGTATACTAATATGGATTAAACATTATTCTATTACTTAATTCTTGAGATATCTCAATCATATTACCAATTTTAACAATAAATTTTTCTTATAATCAGTACCATCTACTTCTACCATTATTCTGTCATATCTCACAGTAATATTGTAGTTTTCAAGTAATTCTCACTTTACAAACAATTTGAATCTCAGAATCTAAAGTATTCTATATAATATCTATGTATTTTTCGCAGGTTTAGCGAGATTATGTGTTTTTGATAATCAACTATCAGTTGTATACTGTAATCTACATTATCAAACTGATCCAATACTCTCACACTCCTACATTCATTCATTTATTCATTCAATGGAACACAATTCATCAAACTAACCTTACAGTTGTGTTGTGAGTGATGTTGTGGTACTTTTCCATAATGAAAACACAAATTTAAATTGTCAACCACTTATAATAATACAGAGCCTGGTTTCATGGCTTTACCAGCCACATCTTCAGCTGTTTGTTTACAACTACTTTGTAGTTTACAACTGCTTACAACTAATTTTGTTGCTACTACTTTGTAGTTGTAAACAAACAGCTGAAGATGTGGCTGGTAAAGCCAAGGAACCAAGTTCTGTATCATATTATAATATTTTATAATAATAAAAAGGGGTTGACAATTCAAATTTTTGTTTTCATAATCAAAATAATTAAGAGAGCATCAACTAACAGTTAGAATCCTTTATTGTAAAGAATAGTATTTGTAAAGTTTGTAATGTTTTTGGAAAAGTACGAAGGATTCAGTTGTATGATTTTGGGGTTTTGAGAGCTATGTTGTATCATAAGTTGTATGAAGCTGAAGGTGACATCATCAGTTGATAGTTTAGTTCTGATGAATAAATATCTGATTTGGAGGAGATTGAGAATAAAAATGTACGTTTCCGGAAGAACTATATAAATACATGTTTATAAGAGAATGTGGAGAAAAAAATGTAGTGAACCATATAAATACATGTTTATAAGTGGATCACATGTGGAGAAAAAGAGAGAGAAATCGAGGAAATGCGAATCGGGAATTAAAAAAGTTTAGTTCTGATGAATGAAATCTGATTTGGAGGAGATTGAGAACAAAAATGTTCCGGAAGAAATGCAGAGAGAACTATATAAATACATGTTTATAAGTGAATGTAGAGAAAAAATGTAGAGAACTATATAAATACATTTTTATAAGTGAATCACATGTGGAGAAAAAGAGACAGAAATCGAGGAAATCCGAATCGGGTGGATTAAGGAAAGGGAAAAAAGAAAAAGGCAGCCCACGTTATATTTTATAGAGCACTTTTCCCATTCGCCTAGGAGTGTAACCTGATTCGTTCATAATATATTGAGTGCGTTGTAAAATCCTTTCCCGAACGTCTATAACATTTTTATTTTCATTCACTACGACTCTGAGACCCCTTGGATCAACCCCTCCCTGAACAACCCTCCAATTTTAATAAATGCTCCCCCATTTTTTCTTCCTTTTTTACAACCACTACGGGACTTTAGAACCATTGGTACACTCTTGGAATGCGCCGATGAGGGTTATGGTGTACTCCATAAGCCATGTCAACTCGTGTTCTACTAGCTTGCCTCACTTGCAACTTGCATGCAACTGTTTTGTTCAATACTATCTTGCCTCACTTGTAAGTTGTATGCAATTGTTAGGATTAACTATCCAATTTCACTATCACTTGCAACTTCAATACAACTGTTGATGTATTCCTTCTTCCTTACAACTTGTGTAGAGCTATACTTCTTGAAATTTATCTTCCCATCTGTTATTATTTCACTTGAAGCTTGTTTCTAATAATGAAATAAAAACACACATATGTTGTCAAATTTTACACAGTTTTATTTGGTACAGGACCATTTAGTCAGCTTGAAAATGTGACCGGTGTGGTCACGAAACCAAATGGTCCTGTACGAAATGAAACTGTGTAGAATTTGACAACATATTTGTGTTTTTATTTTATTATGGAACGGTTCTACAACATTGACAGTGACTCAGTCGAAGATGTATTTGAATTCTGTTTCGTGTAATTCACGTTTTTTGTGGATATGAACATACTTTTTTTGTATCAATATATATATATGTATTTTGTTGTGGTGGGTATATGAAAGTTATAATATTCATGTTGAAGACGAAACTGGAAGATCTTTTCTTGTTATGTGGTGAAGGTTTCTCCAAGGCCACGGCCTTGAAAAAAGTTCAATTACCCAAGAACAATGTAAATAAGTGGAATTCAGGCGCTTTATTCATGACTGAATGATGAATGATGTATTCGAGAAGTCTTGTTGTAATTGGACGACTTTAATATTGAGAACAACAATGATAACAAATTAATTGAATTAGTTCATTCAATTGATCTGTTTTCGACTGTATTTGAGAGCTACGAAGCTACGGCTTCGTATAAAATGAGCGCTGCTATCCAGAGATTGTCAGTTTGGTAAGCATTCCTGTTCAGCAATTAGGAGGTACAGGGTTCGATTCCCGGACTGACAAATAATTTTTGAATAGTAGCGCTAATCGAATTTCCATCCAGCAGTTTACCCTGTTGTCAATATTTGGAGTCGCAGTTGTTTTCGGGGTGAATTACAGCATTCAATTTGGATTTCCGTTTAATAATAATTATGATTTTTCTCATAAATACAGTTGGAATAATAGTATTAATGATTAATCGAATGGGGAAATTGTAAAATAGCTGTTATAGTGTTATTATTGACGATGATGATTATCTTCTAACCATTTTTCTACGACTCATGATTGAAATGACTACTTCTCATCCTCAAAAAGGATATCATGTTCATCCAACCCATTTTTCTACGACTCTTATTTGATAATTATGACAACATCCCATTAATATAAATGATATCATTCAACAAAATAGAGAATATTCAATGACGAAATGGCGTCGACAAATGAAGGCGCGTCATGGGCGTGGATTTGTACTAGGCACTTGTATTCTCACAAGTGATTGGTCGAAGTAGTGTGACGCTATCTTGAAATAGGCATGCATCCACCAATAGAATTTGAGAGGGATGATCCGTGAGCAGACTCTTTGATTCTTATTTTCGAATTTCTTTTCCCAAAAAATTGTGATTGAATTGAGAATCTCTTGTTTAAAGAAGTAAATATCTCTTCTACTGTAGTTTCTCTATTTATCAGTTAAGGTAGTTTCAAACTTAGATTGCTTCAATTATTTTTTTTGTGTAGTTGAGAAGTTGATATTGTGGTAATTATTCATATTGAATTAAAAAGACTAAGAAATTGTCAAAAAACCACTGATTTATTGATAATTAGAAAGACCGGTTTCGGTTATTACACCATTGTCAATCTCTGATAAACTGATTGTTAATTGTAATCTTCAATGAATCCATCAATAGTTCATAGTTTAACGAAGAAAACCACAGTAATAATTTCATTTTATAATATTCCATATTCGAATTTATGTTCAGTTGACAGAGTCGAGAATATTTATATATTTTTTTATTTTTAGTCACTAGGACTAACCATTAATTTTGTTCTCTTATTTCGTATCCTAACATATTAATTCTTATTGCTAAAGTCTTCCAGTGAAGCCTACAGTTCTAATCTATAATTATTTCTCTAATTTAAACTCTTTCGCTACACATTTATTTAATTTATACTTTTTTAATTTCACTAGCACTACACCAACTCGGAGGGCTTTGTTCTCTTCAACATCCTTGTGAGTTCAGTGCTGTCTAGTAGTTGGATGACTTCGGTGTTGTGTTGATGAAAACGTGACTCATGATGGGCTGCCAATCGTCTTATCTCACTGGTCACATAGGGGATGTGTAGATCTCGGTGCAAATCGCTGTTCCTTATGTACCAGGGCGCATTCACCATGTTCCGCAGTACTCTGTTTTGAAATGTTTGAATCTGATTGATGTTAGATGTTCTAGAGCAGCCTCATAGCTGAATTCCATACGTCCAGACAGGTTTTAGGATTTGTTTGTAAATCAATATTTTGTTGTCCAATGAGAGATGTGATTGTCGGCCCAACAGCCAATAGATTTTACTGTATTTGAGTCCCAGCTCGCTCAATATATTTATGGTCTCAAATATTCTTAGTGCCGGTTGCACAAAACCCAGTTGAATTTCAATCGTATTTAATTTCACGAGCACCAATCACAGAAGCCTTCTTTTCGAAAAAAACCTTCTGTGATTGGTCCTCGTGAATTTAATCACGATTAAAATTTAACCTGCTTTTGTGCAACCGGCACAAAGAATCTCATTTCATCATATATTCCATATTTAAATCTATGTCCAGTTTTCAAACTTGGGAACATTTTTAATTATAGTCCCAACTTTTTCTAGGGGATCTGAAGTGTTCCTGAGTTTGAAAAGTCCTGCATTATGGCATGCCTCACTCTTTCAACTTATATATTATCAAGCAAGCCTCTGATGACCAAAAGTTGAACACTTGTTGACACTTTCCCACCAATATTACGAGCAGACATGACACTTTTCATTCATTGTCGGGTGACAAAGTCGAATAACTTGAGATTTACGATGAGTTCACAAGTGTTGTTTGTGACCGACATGAAAAACTTCAATATTATTTTGAAAAATTATAACAAAGAGCTCAATTATTTTTTATGGCTCAATGATCTTAGTTGGTGTAGTATCTAGTATGCTACCGGCAGTCATTCCTTCAAATTTATTTCCACAGCTGAGAATTATTAAAACTTTTCAGAAGAATTTCTAGAGTATTGCACTATTTATGGAAAATATGGATGATTCATGACCGATGATATTGATCGTATCTGAAATGCGTTACTTTCAGCAGAGAAAACTTTTATACTGTATGTACGCTATATATCCACTATCCTGTATTCTGTGCTTTCAGTCACTACTAAAATAAGGGTTAAAGCTGCATGATAATCCAATGATGAGACTTCAAAACTTTGAGAAATTCCCAGAGTATTGCATTGGCAAATTTATCGAATCAGTTGATAGAATACATGAGTTCCAGTTGCTAGTTCGAATGATCTATCACAATTGATAGTGAAGGCATATTTACATGATATTCTCAATTACAACAGCACTTTGGATCATCAGATTAACACTAAACACTGCGTTGTTATTTAATATAACTTTAAAATTTATCTCAATGTTATTCATGAGTTTCCTCATATTGTTATTCAAGTACACTACTAACTATCTATCCATCTAACTATCTATTAACTATCTATATCTATATCCACTACTAACTATCTATTTTTCTATCCAAAGAAAAATAATATAATTGTTGTTAGTTGTTGGGATCCCAATATTAGATCCCAAGGTACTATATTGTCACCCCATGCAAACATCTCATCTTTCCTTCGTGGTATCTATATAGCATTTTGAGAATTTCAGAATCTATATGAATGAACCGTGAACCGTATGTTTTAAGAACGCTGAGATGATATGTGAGATCTACAGCTCAGTTTAATTTCATTGATAATGAGAAGGCCTATTATAGTTGTGTTACTGTCTGTGGAAAAGACGACAACGTTTAAGAAGAAGATTATTTTCAAATAGAAGAATAAGGAGGCGTAAGAGAGGCGTAGAAAGTGTTGGCGAAAGAGGAAAGAAGAAGAGTAGGAAGAAGTAGAAAAAGAAGAAGAAGAAGAGGAGGAGGAAGAGGAGGAGGAGGAGGAGGAGGAGGTGGAGGAGGGGGAGGAGTTGGAGGGAGAGGATAGGGTCAAGATGAGAAGAAGAAGAAGAAGAAGAAGAGTGGGAGGAGGAGGGGAAGAAGAAGAAGAAGAAGAAGAGAAGAGGAGGAGGAGGAGGGGGATGAGTGGGAGGAGGTGGAGGAAGAGGATAGGGTCAAGATGAAGAAGAAGAAAATGAAGAAAACGGAGACGAAGACGAAGAAGAAGAAGAAGAAGAAGAAGAAGGAGAGGAAGTCATGAAGAAGAAAAAGAAGAAGTCTTGAAGAAGGAAGGATAAAAGACGAAAAGAGCTCAGAACCTGGTCTCGTCGGGCAGAAATTGAATTTGGCATCTCGGGAGACATTTTGACTGGGAATTTATTGAGTTAGCCGGTAAACGCGATTTGTTTGACGAAACTCGGCCGGATGATCCGGAACTCGTTGCCTCGGATGATCCAAAAATCGTTGTCTCGGATAAACCGAACCGATCACTCATTCCAAAAATAATGAAATATATATTGCTGCAAGATATCCATCATCGGACCAGCAACGATCAGATTGTATTAGAGGGGAGATGAGTCATGATTCTCAGAGAGAATAAAAAAGGCAAGATGAAATACAATAGCATCATAAAACAACGGAGACAGCATTTCAGGAGTCGTTTTATTGGAACATTATGAGCAGATAAGAAAGCGCTCCAAATCGTAAAATTACAAGTAGCAACTCAGAGTTCTTGATGTAAATCAACTGTAATTGAAAATGCAATACCAAGTAGATTATTGTTATTACTGATGTCATGTTATTATTATGAACTCGCGCTTCGCGCTCGGCAGGGGGCTTCGCCCCCTGCACCGCCAGTAGGGTGAGTTAGCAGCCTCCGCGCTTCGCGCTCCGGCTGGAAGGCGGGCTTCGCCCGCCCAATTGCCTTTTATGACTACTAACCATCAGGCTCGCTTCGCTCGCCGTATCCGTCCAGCCAGGGGGCTCAGCCCCCTGGACCCCCGACTGGATTGTCCAAAAATGAGATCAGCGGGCTCGCTTCGCTCGCCTGCATTTTTCATTTGAGCATGCTTCATTCCATCAGAAAGTCAGAGTACTGAGAAAACGCAGAAAAGCTGAGAAAAACGTCGGAAAACGCTGATATTTGGCGTATCTTTGATGAAATATCAAAGTCACCTCATCACAAAATTTTTAGACCCTAGCTAAACCTCTGTACAAAATTTGAAAAATTTCTGTCTATTACTGATGAAAAACTGAGAAAATGCAAAAAACGCTAATTTGGGGTGCATCTTTGGCGTTATTTCAAATTTCTTCTAACACAACATTACACCCTAGCTGAGCTTCTGTACTAAATTTGAACATTTCTGTTCATTTGTTCTCAAAAAAGCTGAGGAAAACGCTAAAAAAACGCTGGAAAACGCTGATTTTGGGCGTATCTTTGGAATTTTTTTCAAATCCGTACTTAGTGCGCCTCTAAAGGGCCAACTGAACATACCTACCAAATTGAACGTTTTTGGTCCGGTAGATTTTTAGTTCTGCGAATGAGTGAGTGAGTCAGTCAGTCAGTCAGTGAGTGAGTGCATTACGCTTTTATATATTATATTAAAAATATGAATATTAATATAGATAGGGTTTGATAGCAGCCTCCGCGCTTCGCGCTCCGGCTGGGAGACGGCCTAATTTCTAAGCTTCTTTCACTGAACAACCTTACAAGAACCATTATTATATCTATAGTGAGGTCCTCGTTATAATGACATTGTTGATTAGCAATGGTATTTCCATCCTTGTCAATCATTCAACAAAGTGGATAGCGCTATATCTTTCTCGCTTTGCTCTGTTGCCAGATCGTCTCTTAACAATGTAGAATAATATTTAATAAAAAAATATTTCATTTTAATTATGAAGATTCATTATAAAATATTGAAAAATATAATTTCTTGCTAAATAAAATATAATTGATTATTTTAAACGAGAATGAACATTTAATTACATCAATAAGCCTGTAAGCTACTGTCTAGAAGACATTGACAAAACAGAGGATCGGCTACGTTGTTTTGTCTTCTGCCATTATAGCGTGGACCTCACTATAGAACGACACCTTCATATTGTTGAAACTATATATATTTATGAAATAGTATATTACGCTATAAGCACAGAAAGTTAGTGTTTACGGTATGAGGATAGTTTCCCGGGCAGGAATATGTTATCTGAATACCGTAAACACCTTTCTGAGAGAGTCGCATACATATTTTTCGCCACACTACAGGTATAGCTGACGCCAAAAGTTAGGCGGTTTCGTGGGTCTCTTGTGCGTCCCAACAGCTGATGTTGTCAAGTAGAGTTGCCATCTAGCTTGGCTTAGGTGAGATTTAAATCAAAAGAGACAATAAATAGAGCATTGCATCAGCTGTGAGTAGGTTACACCATGTGATCCAAGAAGCCCCCTAACTTTTTGGCATCAGCTATAAGAATAATAAATTGAATAAGAATGTTTTTAAGGGGGGGGGGGGGGGAGCTTGATGTCTCATATCTCAAGAACCAGACGTCGTAGGGTACTCAAAGCGGGGTGAAAATTTCCGATCTCACCCTCCTGAACACAATGCACCACATGGCACAGTGTCCAAACACATTTTCAAAATTTTCAAAAAGCGGCCTGAAAGGGTAATCTTTCCTAAAAGGTGATCTTTCTTTTCGGCCTCAGCCGGAAAGAAGCATGTTCTGACATCAGACGAGAGTCATCTGCAAACAAACTTTCAGATCTACGTAGGGACTGGAAAACAGCTGCTTCTGTGCAGTGTGGCGAAAACTATTATTCGAGTTACTCGTTTCAGCTATTTCACCATTATAAATCTCTAGTGATCGGAAAGCTTAAATATTCAAAAGATAGAGTGTGGGTTAAGCCCTACGATTGGCCAATCTGTTGGCCAATGAAGGTTGAGCTCTACTGTCATTGGCCGAGACTGGAAACGCCCAAGTAGGCTATTCCAAATACGGTCATGAGAACAGTTGAACAACAACAAATTATATAAAATAACAGCAAAGAGGATATGATACTCTGTAGTTGATAGTTTCTACTTTTCTATGCAAACAATAACTGAAGTTTGTACTTGAGCTGAAAACTTGTTAAATTTATTAACAGCTAATGAAGCTTTTTTCCATTCATTTTTGTTGTTCAACGTTCTTCATGACCATATCGAGACCATTTAATTAAAATTAAATTTTAATATACGTATGCGAACTCTTACTCACGAACAGACCGACAGGTCCATGTGAGTACAGTTTCAATTATTTTGTAAAATAGTTTGAACATAGATATAATCTTCTTCAAATTAGTACATTTACTGACGTTTTATAAATCTTTTTTCTTGTGAAACAATAAATCAATCAATCAATATTCGAAATACTGTCTAGACTGATCAATATTCTCTCCAACAAATTTTATCACGTATGTGTTAACTACACGTACTCAAGTATCAAGTGAAATTTCAAGCACTGCCTATTGGAAAAGATTCCACTCCAAACATAATAAATTGATCCTTCTTTCAAATACAAACAAGAGAAATATACAACAGTAAAAGTAGAAAAAATGCTCTAACCAACACAGAAATAATATCATGACCAGCACAGAATATAATATCAAGAGCAACACCATCCTTCAAAATGTTCTAAACATCTCAACTACAGCTTCAAGACCAGCTCCGTTTCCCAAAATGCTCCAAACACCCCAAAAACATTTTCAAGACAAGCTTATTCTCCCAAAATGCTCTAAACACCCCAAAAACAATTTCAAGACCAACTTGATTTCGGAATCCGGTTAGAAGGATTGCATCCAGAGCAGTGAAGAGTGAAAATTGAATGAACTACATGGACAACTAAGTAAACAGCTTGTAAGCCCCTCCCTCCTGTTGCTTCCATCTCTATGAGACGAACCAGCGAAGAGTTGTTGTAAGTCCAGTCTTGTCAGGCTTAGCGCCGACTTAAGTCCCTTTTCGCGCGGACTTAAATCCTCCCTTCTGACTAGAAATAAGTGCTCCACACTACTTACCCTATTCTAAGGCGCTTAGATGGCGTCGATACTTCACAATGAGACTCTCATACAACACACAACAAAGCAGTTGTCTTTTGTTCAAAGAAAGTTGTTTCGTCTTTTTCTTTCCTATGCTTTTTCTCTAACTTTAACAACTACTTTCTCCGATATGCTGTCAAGCTTTAAAGCTTTGCACATGTGTAATTTAATCAGAATGATTCATTTGATATTTCAATTTATTTATTAAAAACACACAAAACAAGACAAAACAAAATTACAAAGATTTACGAAACAAATAAAACATAATAAAATGTTACAAATATAAAAAAACATGGGCTTAGTGTTTGGGGTGTTGGAGAAGAGAAAAAAAGAGAGGAAGATACCTAGCCAACTATGTTTCCCATGTAATAGGAAGGCAAAGAAGAGAAGTAATGAGGAAAAAAGGAAGGGAGGAAATGGGGGGAAGAAAACAGAGGAATAGGTACTCAAAATAAAGGTAAGCGAGTCCATGAACAATGAAAAAAAACAATGAAAAAAAACAATGCTGGAGCAGAAATCTCGAGTCATAGATATCTAAATGGAAGAAGAAATCACTGTATGTCCAGTTTTTTATATCCAGTTTAATTTTTCCGCTGATCTTAATTATCAATAGTTACTATTACCTCGATTATTTCCATTTGTGTATTGTACTATTACAAAAAAATTATAATGAATTTTTCTGATAAATAGATCATTATATCATATTTTTTCTTCTTCTCTCATCTTCCTTTTAGAGTTATGTGTAAGAGAGGGCCGACTGCGCTCTAGCTTCACCCTCCTAGGTCAAAAATAAAGGCAGTCATTCTATTCTATCCTTCCACCCCTTACATTCTTTCTACTCTCACCTACAATGATAAATCACCTTTCAGTAATCAGTTGAGTTTTTTTATAATGATAAGTTTCGAATTACCGAGAAAATCGTATCATGATTCTTTTCCTCTTCAGACTTGGAATTGGTTATGTGAGCAGGAAACTCTATTCCAAACGTCCTTCTTATCATCTCTCACCTATTTTAATTAGTTGAATCTCTCTCACCATTAGTAGAGTTAATGAAATTAACGTTTTGGTAGAGAGTTAGTGGGAAGGATACTTCGGATATTTTTTACAAAGAATAGACATTGATAAGTCCAAAGCTCTGCCAATTTATGTAGCTGCATACAATATTATCTATATTATCTAGAGTATTACAAAGTGCTTTTTTTCATATCATATACAGCTCATATAATGTTTCATGTCAAAAAATATTTTATAGTTTATATTATGTAAATTCATCTATATTTTACTGTATTGTAAGCTGTTGTATATAAGTAATAAGCCGTATAATAAGTTATAAGCCGGTATATAATTGTAATACATAAATAAAGTACTCAATCAATCAACAAACCTATAGTGAGGTCCACGTTATAATGGCAGTGGATAAAGATAAAAGAATAGCGATGCCGATTCTCTGCATTAATTATTATATTTCTACACTGTCAAAAAATAATTGGCATCGTTGTGGACCTAGAAAAGGATAGTACCACCGGCTTTGTCAAATGATAGACCAGGATAGCAAAAATAAAGTTGATATAATGTGGACCTCACTATAATATATTTTTTCAATCCTATAATTTTGTCACTAACGGAAGGACTTGCATGGTACACATGACGTCATGAAAACAGGTCTATGGGAGCAGAAAACTCTATTCCAAATGTCCTTTTTATTATCTCTCACCTAAACTAATTTTTCAACCTTTGAAAACTCTAATCTAATCCCATGATTAGATGATAAAATCCATCTGGAATAACCTTGAATTTAAAGATCAGTTCGAATCCATTCATATAAGAATTGGAAGGCCTCGAAAGAGATTGCAATATTGAAATTGAAATTCATTGATAACACTGAAATAGTTTTACAAAATTATTATAATACACCTATATAAAACAGTATCACGATGGAAAAAACTACAGTAGCTTGAAATCTATGGCAATAATAATTCGATGTATTATAATAAGTTAGAAATAAAATTAAAGCATAGGGACTGGAAATCATATTAGTGTATATAATTATATGTAACGAAAATCCTAAATAAATGCTGTAATTACCCGAAGATTCTGTACTGCAGACATTGACAACAGGGTTAACAGCTAGATGGAAATTCGATGAGACTACTATCAAAAATTAGTTGCCAGCCCGGAATCGAACCCGGTACTTCCCAATGCTAGTCAGGAATGGTTACCCTTACCAAACTGACAATCTCTGGATAGCAGCGCTCTTTATACGAAGCCATAGCGGCCAACCAGTTTACAGA